>NW_025535014.1:0-128343 GCF_020615455.1 Coregonus clupeaformis
CTACTGCTGTTACTACTACTTACTGATATAGTACTACTACAGTTATAATTCACTAATATTATAGCATCATCAGCGCCACATTATACTACTGCTGTTACTACTAACTGCTATAGTATATTGCCATTACTAATACTGCTATAGTACTATGTTGTTACTATACACTGCTATAGTACTACTGCTGTTACTACTAAGAATAGTATTACGGTTACTACTACCACCTCGATATAGCACTACTGGCTGTAAATACACGATATAGTACTACGCGTTACTACAAGAATAGAAGCTGTTACTACTACCACTGCTATAGTACTACTGCCGTTACTACTTACCACTGATATAGCACTACTGCTGTTACTACTTACCACTGCTATAGTACTACGCTGTTACTACTTCACCACTGCTATAGTACTACTGCTGTTACTACTTTACACCACTGATATAGTACTACTGCTGTTACTAACTATGAGTACTACTGCTGTTACTACCATAGTACTACTGCTGTTACTACTTACCACTGACATAGTACTACCGCTGTTACTACTACCACTGACATAGTACTACTGCTGTTACTACTACCACTGCTATAGTACTATGTGTTAATAATACCACTGCTATAGTACTTACAGTTGATTATTTAATCACTATAGTACTATGCAAGGTTACTACTACCACTGCTATAGTACTACTGCTGTTACTACTACCACTGCTATAGTACTACTGCTGTTACTATCATATAGTACTACTGCTGTTACTACTGTTTATTCACACTGATATAGTACTATCACTGTGTTACTACTACCACTGCTATAGTACTCACTGCTGTTACTACAAGAATAGTACTACCGCGTTACTAATCTAACACTGATATAGTACTACTGCCGTTACTACTACCACTGCTATAGTACGACTGCTGTTAATACTTTACCACTGATATAGTACTACTGCTGTTAATACTTACCACTGATATAGAATTTCACTAAGTAGATTACTATACCACTGATCTATAGTACTACTTGCTGTTACTTAATAAACATGCATAGTATTACTGCTGTTATAATACACTGATATAGTATTACTGCTGTTACTACTACAAAAAAGCAGATATAAAGCTACTACTGCTATAGTACTACTGCTGTTACTACTACCACTGATATAGCAATACTGCTGTTACTACTACCACGAAATACTACTGTTACTACTAACTATATAGTATAAAATATGTATATAGTATACAGTTATTAATACACTGATATAGTACTACTGCGTTAGACTATAGAACACGTGTTAATACTAAGCTAGTGATTACTGCTGTTACTATACCACTGCTATAGTACTACTGCTGTTACTACTACAGACTAAGTATGAGAGAAGAGGTGGTAAAGTAGGGATTCAGCTACTAGTGTTAATAATACCACTGCTATAGTACTACTGCTGTTAATACTACCACTGCTATAGTATATGTGATACATTACTAAACCGATATAGTACTACTGCTGTTACTACTACCACTGCTATAGTAATACTGCTGTTACTACTACCACTGATATAGTACTACTGCTGTTACTACTACACTGAATATAGTAACTGGTTGAGACTACTACCACTGATATAGTATACGGTTATTATAAATATAGTACTACTGCTAATTATTCACTACACGCATAGTAATACTGTTACTATTACACTGCTATAGTAATACGGTTATATACACTGATATAGTACTACTGCTGTTACTACTACCACTGCCATATAGTATTACGAGTGAAGATATAGTATTATATTACTAAGATATAGCGATTATGTACTATAAAATACTAGTATAAAAGAAGGACTATGCGTTACTAAACCACGATATAGTAGACTGCTGTTACTTACTACCACTGATATAGTACTACTGCTGTTACTTACTACCACTGAATAGTATAGCTGTTAATACTACCACGATATAGTATTAGCTGTTACTACTACCACCGATATAGTAATATGTTGTTACTAATACCACTGATATAGTACTACTGCTGTTATTGACTAATGATAAATATATATTAGCTGTTACTACTACCACTGATATAGTATCTATCTGTTACTACTACCACTGCTATAGTACTACTGCTGTTATACTACCACGAATAGTATAGCGTTACTACTACCACTGCTATAGTACTACATTGCTGTATATACACTGATATAGTACTACTGCTGTTACTACTACCACCGCATATAGTACTATGCTGTTAATAATACACTGCTATAGTACTACTGCTGTTACTTACTACCACTGATATAGTACTACTGCTGTTACTACTAACACTGCGATAGTACTACGCTGTTACTACTACACTGATATAGTAACATATACAGATATAGTATATGCTGTTACTATAACTGATATAGTATTAATTCTGTAAAATGATATAGTATACTGCTGTTACTACTACCACTGATATAGTACTATGGCGTTATAACACGACCTATAGTACTAGTAACAGGATAGATATGGAAATAATGGAAAAAGTGTTAATACTACCACTGATATAGTACTACTGCGACTACCACAGATATAGTACTATGCTGTATAATACACTGGATATAGTACTACTGCTGTTACTGCATACCACTGATATAGTGACTACTGCTGTTACTACTACCACTGATATAGTACTACTGCTGTTACTATACTCACTGCAAATCACTGTAAAACAAAGAAGCTGTTACTACTACCACTGCTATAACTACTGCTGTTACTACTACCACTGATATAGTATAGCTGATTAAAGAACTACTGATATAGTACTACCGCTGTTATTATACACTGATATAGTACTACTGGCTGTTACTAATACCACGGATATAGTACTGACTGCTGTTACTACTTACCACTGATATAGTACAAATATTTATGCTGTTATATACACTGATATAGTAATGCTGTTACTACTACCACTGATATAGTACTACTGCTAGTTACTACTACTCACTGATATAGTACTACTGCTGTTACTACTACCACTGATATAGTACTACGCCGGCTTATACTACCACTGCTATAGTACTACTGCTGTTACTACTACCACCAGATATAGTACTACTGCTGTTACTACTTACCACTGCTATAGTATAGTTACATTAATACCACTGATATAGTATTACTGCTGTTACTACTACCACTGATATAGTACTACTGCGTACTACTACCACTGATATAGTACTACTGCTGTTACTACTACCACTGATATAGTACTACTGCTGTTACTACTACCATACACACTGCACCTGCTCAGTAACCCGAGGAGAGGACGGGTTAAAGGTCAGGTCAGGGTCGGGGGTCAGGGATCAGCTACTGCTGTTACTACTATACTGAGTAATATAGTACTTACTGCTGTTTACTACCACTGATATAGTACTACTGCTGTTACTACTACCACTATAGTACTACTGCTGTTACTACTACCACTGATATAGTACTACTGCTTGTTACTACTACCACTGCTATAGTACTACTGCTGTTACTACTACCACGAATAGTACTACTGCGTGGTGTTACACTACCACTGATATAGTACTTTACTGCTGTTACTACTACCACTGATATAGTACTATTGCTGTTACTACTACGCACAGCTATAGTACTACGGCCGTTACTACTACCACTGATATAGTACTACTTAGCCGTTACTACTACCACTGATATAGTACTACTGCTGGTTACTACTACCACTGATATAGTACTACCGCGTTGCTACTACCGCTGGTTATAGTACAACCGGTTGCTACTACCACTGATATAGTACTACTCGCCGTTACTACTACCACTGCTATAGTACTACTGCTGTTACTACTACCACTGAGTACTACTGCTGTACTACTACCACTGCCATTTATTCTACTACCACGCTGTGTAATATGCTACCACGTGATCATAGGTGCTACTGCTTTACATACCACTGTATAGTACTACTGCTGTTACTACTACCACTGCTATAGTACTACTGCGGTTACTACTAGGACTGATATAGTAGATTACGCTGTTACTACTACCACTGATATAGTACTACTGCTGTTACTACTACCACTGATATAGTACTACTGCTGTTACTACTACCACTGATATAGTACTACTGCTGTTACTACTACCCTGCAAGTACTAGCTGGTTGGCCGAGTACTACTGCTGTTACTACTACCACTGATATAGTACTACTGCTGTTACTACTACCACTGCTATAGTACTACTGCTGTTACTACTACCACTGATATAGTACAACTGCTGTTACTACTAACACTGAATATAGTACTACTTGCTGTTACACTACCACTGGATATAGTACTACTGCTGTTACTACTACCACTGAATGCTACTGCTGTTCTCTCACTTCGAGGTAGAGGACCAGTTACTGGTGCGTGGTGCTACTACCTATTACTACCACTGATATAGTACTACTGCCGTTACTACTACCACCGAACATAGTACTACTGTTGTTACTACTACCACTGTGTGTCTGCTGTTACTACCAACATAGAGTACTACTGCTTGTTACTACTACCACGACATAGAATTACTACTGTGTTACTACTACCACTGATGTATAGTACTGGCTGTTATTACTACCACTGCATAGTACTACTGCTGTTACTACTACCACTGAGTAGTAGTACTACTGCTGTTACTACTACCACTACCATAGTATACTGTGTTACTCCCTGAGCATTATAGTTACTGCTGTTACTACTACCACTAACATAGTACTATGCTGTTACTACTACCACTCATAGTATATTGCTGTTACTACTACTACTGCATAGCCACTACTCGCGTAACAACACTGTACGTCGGGGGTCGGGGATAGTACTACTGCTGTTACTACTACCACTGCTATAGTACTACTGCTGTTACTACTACCACTGATATAGTACTACTGCTGTGTTACTACTACCACTGATATAGTACTACTGCTTCTTGTTACTACACTGAATAGTAATAGTGCTGTTACTACTACCACTGATTATAGTATACTGCGCCGTTACTACTACCACTGATTATAGTACTACTGCTGTTACTACTACCACTGTTTTGCATAGTATACTGCACGTTACTACTACCACTGATATAGATTACTGCTGTTACTACTACCACTGCTATAGTACTACTACTTCTACTACCACTGATATAGTACTATAGCTGTTACTACTACCACTGATATAGTACTATAGCGTTACTACTACCACTGCACCTGCCCCTCAAGTACACTGGGTTACACTTATAGTACTACTGCTGTTACTACTACCACTGAATATAGTACTACTGCTGTTATAGCTATAGTATACTGCTGTTACTACTACCACTGCTATAGTACTACTGTGTTATACTACCACTGATATAGTACTACCGCTGTTAATACCACTGATATAGTACTACTGCTGTTACTACTACCACTGATATAGTACATTACTGCTGTTACTACTACCCTGTATAGTACTACTGCTGTTACTACTACCACGATATAGTACTTACTGCTGTTACTACTCGCTATAGTACTAACTGCTGTTACTACTACCACTGCAATAGTTGCTGCAACTAGGTGTCTACTGTGTTGGTCTACAGCTGTTACTACTACCACTGTATATAGTACTACGCCGTTACTACTACCACTGCTATAGTATACTGTGTTCTACTACCACGAATAGTACATGCTGTATTACTCCGACATAGTATACTGCGTTACTATACCGCTGTACTAGTCTACTGCCGTTACTAATACCATGCTATAGTACACTGCTGTTACTACTACCATTGATATAGTACACGGTTACTACTACCACTGATATAGTACTACTGCTGTTACTACTACCACGATAGTATATGCTGCAACTTCTCCTGTGTAGTACTACCGCTTGTTACTACTACCACTGATATAGTACTACTGCTGCTACACCACGATATAGTACTACTGCTGTTAACTACCACTGCTATAGTATACTCGGCTGTTACTACTGACTGCTATGGTACTACTGCTGTATACTACCACTGATATAGTACTACTGCTGTTACTACTACCACTGCTAGCATAGTACTACTGCTGTCACTACATACACTGCTATAGAATTACTGCTGTTACTACTACCACTGATATAGTACTACTGCTGTTACTACTACCACGCTATAGTACTACTGCTGTTACTATAAAGAAAGTACTACCGCCGTTACTACTACCACTGCATAATAAAAAAAGAGAGTATGGGTAGGATCAGCTACCGCTGTTACTACTACCACTGATATAGTACTACGCTGTTACTACTACCACGATATAGTATTACTGCTGTTACTACTACCACGAATAGAATACTGTTATATACACGATATAGTACTATGCTGTTACACTAACACGATATATAATGCTGTTACTACTACCACTGCTATAGTACTACTGCCGTTACTACTTACCACTGCTATAGTACTAGCTGTTACTACTACACGATAGTACATGTTATACAAAAATAGTATATGCTGTAATAAATAGTATACTGCGTTACTACTACACGAAAACCACTGCTATAGTACTACTGCTCGTTAATACTTACCACTGCTATAGTACTACTGCTGTTACTACTACCACTGCTATAGTACTACTTGTTATACTACCACTGATATAGTACTACTGCTGTTACTACATTCACCACTGATATAGTACTACCGCTTATATTTCACTGCTATAGTACTACTGCTGTTACTACTACCACTGCTATAGTATATGCTGTTAATACAGAATAGTATAGCTGTTACTACTACCACGATATAGTAATCTGTTACTAATACTCACCGCTATAGCATTTGACGCTGTTACTACTACCACTGATATAGTACTACTGCTGTTACTACTAACACTGATATAGTACTACCGCTGTTACTAGCTACCACTGCTATAGTACTACTGCTGTTACTACTAATAGTATACTGCTGTTACTAATACCACTGCTATAGTATACTGCTGTTAATATAATATAGAATTACCGCTGTTACTACTACCACTGATATAGTACTACTGCTGTTACTACTACCACTGATATAGTACTACTGCTGTTACTACTACCACAATACACTGCTTAAATTAGTATACTGCGTACTACTACACTGCTATAGTACTATGCTGTTACTACTACACGAAAAGAAAAATATAGAAGCTGTTAAAGCGAACTTACCACTGCTATGTACTATTGCTGTTAATACATAACTGATATAGTACTACTGCTGTTACTACTACACTGGATATAGTACTACTGCTGTTACTACTACCACGAATAGTACTAGCTGTTACTACTACCACTGCTATAGTACTACTGCTGTTACATACACGATATAGTAATGGTTATACTACCACTGATATAGTATACTGCTGCATTACTACTACCACTGGATATAGTGACTACTGCTGTTACTACTAACTGAATAGTACAGCGTAAACATAAGATAGGAAAATAATATGAACTACACTGGATAGTACTAGGTTACTACTACCACTGCTATAGTACTACTGCTGTTACTATAACTACTCGTACTATGCAGTCACAATAAGCAAAATATAACTACAAAGAACTGCTGTTACTACTACCACTGCTATAGTACTACTGCTGTTACTACTACCACTGCTATAGTACTACTGCTGTTACTACTACCACTGATATAGTACTACTGCCGTTACTATGATATATATACTTTTACTACTACCACTGATATAGTATACTGCTACGCTACTACTACCACGATATAGTATAGTTAGTAGCTTTGTCAACACTGATATAGTACTACTGGCTGTTACTACTACCACTGATATAGTACTACCGCTGTTACTACTACCACTGATATAGTACTACTGCTGTTATATACCACTGATATAGTACTACTGCTGTTATATAACTGCTCCATAGAAGAGGAGAGGACGGGGTAGAGGTAGGGTAGGGGTAGGGATCAGCTATGCCGTTATTACTACCACTGATATAGTACTACTGCTGTTACTACTACCACCGATATAGTAATATGCTGTTACTACTACCACTGCTATATAGTACTACTGCTGTTACTTACTACCACTGATATAGTACTACTGCTGTTACTACTTACCACTGATATAGTACTACCGCTGTTACTTACTACCACTGATATAGTACTACTGCTGTTACTACTACCAGATATAGTATATGCTGTTATAACCAGATATAGTATTATGCTGTTATATACACTGCCATAGTACTACGCTTGTTACTGACTACCACTGATATAGTATATGGTTACTACTACACTGTATAGTACTACTGCTGTTACTACTACACTGCTATAGTACTACTGCTGTTAACTACCACTGATATAGTACTACTGCTGTTACTACTAAGAATAGAAGGTTATACTACCACTGCTAGTAGTACTACTGCGTTACTACTACACTGATATAGTACTACTGCTGTTACTACTACCACTGATATAGTACTACTGCTGTTACTACTAACACTGCTATAGTACTACTGCTGTTACTACAAACATATAGACTTGTTATACACACTGCTATAGTACTATAGCTGTTAGACTACCAATGATATAGTACTACTGCTGTTACTTACTTACCACTGATATAGCTACTACTGCTACGTTACTACTATAGTAACGCTGACTAAACAGAATAGTACTACTGCTGTTACTACTACCACTGCTATAGTACTACCGCTGTTACTAACTACAATAGTATATGCTGTTATACTAAATAGTATATGTTACTATACACTGCTATAGTATATTAATAATGATATAGTAACTGCTGTAATACTACCACTGCTATAGTACTACCGCTGTTACTACTTCCACGGATAGTACTACCGCTGTTACTACTTTCTACCACTGCTATAGTACTTACTGCTGTTACTACTACCACGATATAGTACTACTGCTGTTAACTACTACCACTGTATAGTAATACTGCTGTTACTACTTACCACTGCTATAGTACTACTGGTTAATTACACTGATATAGTACTATGCTGTACAAAAATATGCTGTTATACAGAATAATATGCTGTTAATACACGATATAATATGGAAAATATAGTATAGTTAATACCACGATATAGTAATGCTGTACTACTACACTGCTATAGTAAGCTGTTACTACTACACTGATATAGAAATGCTGTAACTAGTACTACTGCTGTTACTTCACTACCACTGCTATAGTACTACTGCTGTTACTACTACCACTGATATAGTACTACTGCTGTTACTAAGATAGTATTAGACTACTTACCACTGCTATAGTACTACTGCGTTACTACTAACTGATATGAATAAATAATAGAACACCAGCTATAGACTAGCGTTACTACTACAGATATAATATTGGACTACTACCACCGATATAGTACTACTGCTGTTACTACTACCACCGCTATAGTACTACGCTAGTTAACTACCACTGATATAGTACTACTAGCGTTATACACCAGCTATAGTACTACTGCTAAGTTACTACTTTTCACCACTGATATAGTACTACTAGCTGTTACTACTACCACTGCTATAGATACTAGCGTTACACTACCATCGATATAGTACTATCAGCTGTTACTACTACCACTGATATAGTACTACATGCTGTTACTACTACCACTGATATAGTAACTACCGCTGTTACTACTACTCACTGATATAGTACTACGCTGTTACTACTACCACTGATATAGTACTATGCTGTTGACTATACACTGATATAATAAGTTACTACTAACAATAGAACTGTTACTACTTACACTGATATAGTACTACGCTGTTACTTACTACCACGAGATAGTAATGAAGATAAAACTACCTGTTACTACTACAGATAGTATACTATGCGTACTACTACCACTGATATAGTACTAATGCTGTTACAACTACCACTGAAAGTACTACCGGTTACTACTTTACCACTGATATAGTACTACTGCTGTTACTACTACCACTGATATAGTACTTATGCCGTTCTGCAACTAAATGATATAGTACTACTGCTGTTACTACTACCACCGATATAGTACTATGCTGTTATATACAATAGTATACTGCTGTTATATACGAATAATAGTATACACAATAGAATATATATAACCTATAGTAACGGTTACTACTACCACTGATTATAGTACTACTGCTGTTACTACTACACTGCTATAGTACTACTGCTGTTACTAATACCACTGATATATAGTACTATGCTGTTACTACTACCACGATTATAGTATACTGCTGTTGCAATGTATAGTATATGTTACTAAACTGCTATAGTACTATGCTGTTACTACTACCACTGATATAGTACTACTGCTGTACTACTACCACTGATAGTAAATTGCTGTAACTACTACCACTGATATAGTACTACTTGCTGTTACTACTACCACTGCTATAGTACTACTGCTGTTACTACACCACTGATAGTACTACGTACTATCACGATACAGTACTACTGCTGTATACTACCACTGATATAGTACTACTGCTGTTACTACTACATGATATAGTACTACCTGCTGTTACTACTACCACTGATATAGTAATACTGGTTACTACTAATATAGTACTACTGCTGTTACTACTACCACTGATAAGTACTACTCTATTACTACTACTACTGATATAGTACTACGCGTTACTACTACCACTGATATAGTACTACTGTGTTACTACTACCACTGATATAGTACTACTGTTGTTACTACTAATGGTACTACGCTGTTACTACTAACATATAGTACTACTGCTGTTACTACTACCCTGAGTACTACTGCTGTTACTACTACCACTGATATAGTACTACTGCTGTTACTATCCACGCTAAGTACTACTGCGTATAGTACTACCTACACTGCTATAGTACTACTGCTGTTACTACTACATGCCTAAGTACTACTGCTGTTACTACTACCACTGATATGGTACTACGCTGTACAGTACTACTACTGCTATAGTACTACTGCTGTTACTACTACTACTGAGTAATCCACAAAAAAAGTAATGCTGCAAGATACTATCAAAGACGACAACTAACACTGCTATACACTACTGTGCTACAAATACACCGGGTCAAAACGCTATAGATAGCTGTACTATAAATAAGAAAAACACTGCAAGACTACTGGTAAACAAAAAACATATGTACTACTGTTACTACTACCACTGCTATAGTACTACTGCTACTACTACCACTGATATAGTACTACTGCTGTTACTACTACTCACTGCTATAGTATACTGCTGTTACTACTACCACTGATATAGTAATGTACTACCACTGCTATAGTACTACTGCTGTTACTACTCCACTCTACTACGTACTACTGCGCTACACTACTACGCTACTACAGTACTACGCTTACTACACTACTGCTACAGTACTACGCCTACTACTACTGCTGCTACTACAGTACTACGCTGTTACTGCTACTGCTACAGTACTACTGCTTCTGCTACAGTACTAGCGCACTACAGTACTACTGGTATACAGTACACTGCCACTCCTGCTACAGTACTACTGCTGTTAGCTACTACCGTTGCTACAGTACTCTGCTGTTACTGCTAGCACTAAGTACTGCTGTTACTACTACCACTGCTCATAGTACTACTGCTGTTACTACTGCTACTGTACGTACTACTGCTGAACCATGTACTATGCTACTACTACCACTGATACAGTACACTGCTGCTACTACTACCACGCAAGTACTACTGCTGCTACTACCACTGAAGTACTACGCGTAACACAGCACTACTGCTACTACTATAATGCACACTACAACATGTATTACCCTGAGTACATAGTACTACTGCTGTTGCCATGCACTACCACTGCATCATACTACTGCTGTTACTACAATACTAAGTACTACGCTGACTACTAGAAGACTACTGCTGTTACTACTACTCGCTACAGTACTATCTGATACTACTACTGAGTACTACTGCTTAACTAACTGAGTACTACTGCTGTTACTACTACACTACTGCTACTACAGTACTACTGCTGCTGCTGAAAACTGCTACAGTACTACTGCTTACACACCAGTACTACTGCTGTTACTACTACGCCACTGCATAGTACTACTGCTGCTACTACTACCGCTGCTACAGTACTACTGCGCCAGTATACTGCCCCTGCTAGTAGTATGCTGCTCGGGTACTACAACCGCTGCTATAGTACTACTGCTGCTACTACGTATAAGTACTACTGCTGTACTACTACTACTGCAAGTACTACTGCTGACACTGACTACACTACAGTACTACTGCTGCAACAAGCGTACTACTACTACTGCTGCTATATACTACTGCTACTACAGTACTACTACTGCTACTAAGTACACTACAGCAAAACTGCTACTACAGTACTACTGCTACTACTACAGTACTACTGCTGCTACACACTGCATATACTGCGCTGCTCGCTATACAGTACTACGTGCTACTACACACTGCTAAGTACTACTGCTGCACAAGTCTACTACTGCTGCTACAGTACAACACTGTTACTACAGTACTACTGCTGACTACAGTACTACTGCTGCTGCTACGTACTACTACTGCTACTACAGCTACTGCTGCGCAGGCTGCTGCTGGCTGCTACCACAGTACTTGCGTGCTCTACAGTACTACTGCTGCTACTGCTGCTGCTCACATACACTGCTGCTGCAGACTTACTGCTGCTGCAGCAGACTATGCTGCTACTACAGTACTACTGCTGCTGCTGCACTGCGTGCTACTAGCATACTGCTGCTGCTACAGTACTACTGCTTACTGCAGTGCTGCTGCTACAGCACACTGTGCAGTACTGCTACACTGCAGGACTACTGCTGCTACTGCTGCTGCTACGCTAGCACAGTACTACTACGCTACTACAGTACTACTGCTGCTGCTACAGTACTACTGCTGCTGCTGCGGTACTACTGCTGCCGTGCACTGCTGCTACTACAGAACTGCTGCACAACAGCACTGATGCTGCTGCTACAAGGCTGCTGCTCTACAACGCTACTGCTGCTACTCGCTACAAAGTGCTACTGCTGCTGCACAGTACACTGCTGCTGCTACAGTATATGCTGCGCTACAGTATATGCTTGCTGCGGATACTGCCTGCTGCTACTACTAGACTGCTGCTGCTGCTGCGCTACAGCTACTGCTACTGCTGCTAGCTACAGTGCTACTGCTGCGCACGTACTACTGCTGCTGCAAAAGAGTTGCCGTGCTGCGCTGTGCTACACACTGCGATTGAGCTACTGCTCTGCTGCTGCTGCTACGCTGCGTACGCGATACGTGCTGCTACAGTACACTGCTACTACAGTAGCTGCTGCTCAGCTGCTGCATGCTGCTGCTACAGTATACTGCTGCGCCGGTGCACACAGCGCTGCAGTGCTACTGCTCTGCTACAGTACTACTGCTGCTGCTACAGGATGCTGCTGCTGCTACAGCGGTTACTACTGCGTTGCTGCAGTACATGCTCGACCAGCTGCTGCTGCAACAGTACTACTGCTGCTCACAGTACTACTGCTGCTACTACGCTGCTGCGGCTGCTACAGTACTACTGCTGCTGCTACAGTACTACTGCTAACCGCTGCGTACGTACTACTTGCTGCTGCCAGTACTACTGCTGCTGCTACAGTACTACTGCGTTGCTGCTACAGTACGCGCGAAACTGCGCTGCACAGTATGCTGCTAGTACAGTACCACTGCTGCCACAGACTACTGCTGCTGCTACAGTACTACGCCACAACAGACTATGCTGCTCCATGCTGCTAGACTGCTGCGCAGATACTGCTGCTGCTACAGTACTACTGCTGCTACTACAGTACACGCTGCTACTACAGTACACTGCTGCTACGTATACTGCTGACAGTGCTGCTGCCGGTGCTACAGACAGCTGACAGTCTCGCGACACTACAGCTGCTGCTACTACTGCTGCTACTTGCTACTACAGTATACTGCTTATACTACCGCTGCTACAGTACTACTGTCTCTAACCAGAAAAATGAGCCGTTTCCAGCTACAATAGCCATTTACAACATTAACAATGTCTACACTCTATTTCTGATCAATTTGATGTTATTTTAATGGACAAAAAAATTGCTTTTCTTTCGAAAACAAGGACATTTCTAAGTGACCCCAAACGTTTGAACGGTAGTGTGTATACACACACACACACAACCAGTCAAAAGTTTGGACACACTTACTCATTTCAGAGTTTTTCTTTATTTTTACATTGTAGAATAATAGTGAAGAAATCAAAACTATGAAAGAACACATATGGAATCATGTAGTAACCAAAAAAAGTGTTAAACAAATCAAAGTATATTTTATATCTGAGAATCTTCAAATAGCCACTCTTTGCCTTGATGACAGCTTTGCACACTCTTGGCATTTGGGAAGTCATTTCAGTCGCTGTAGTAGCTGGCGTGTATAGTGTTGAGTCATCCGCATACATAGACACACTGGCTTTACTCAAAGCCAGTGGCATGTCGTTAGTAAATACTGAATAAAGTAATGGGCCTAGACAGCTGCCCTGGGGAATTCCTGATTCTACCTGGATTATGTTGGAGAGGCTTCCATTAAAGAACCCCCTCTGTGTTCTGTTAGACAGGTAACTCTTTATCCACATTATAGTAGGGGGTGTAAAGCCATAACACATAGGTTTTCCCAGCAGCAGACTATGATCGATAATGTCAAAAGCCGGACTGAAGTCTGCGTGGGTGGGTGGATGGCCTAATGGCTTACCCACCCAATGCATATGGCTGACTGGCACATTTCTTAAAATGGCCGAAATTAAAAATCTTCCCGGGTCACTTGTCCGGCGCCAAATTTGACTAACGTACCTTTCATCCCAGCAGTGTTGTAGGTCTGTGTGGTAAGGGGTCGGTCATGTGACCCCTGTTCCAGGATCTCATTGGGCGGCTCAGCACCGCCGTCTAACCTGAGGAACACAGAACGATGATATTTAAATAAACTGCCGTTTAACAGACGCTTTTATCCCAAAGCTACTTACAGTGAGTACATATGGAGTCGATCCCACAGACCCTGCTATCGCTAAGCGCTATGCACGAACAACTGAGCCACACAGAACAGGACCAATACAGATAACAAAAGCTTCCTTACAGTGTGTGTGTGTGTGCTACCTGTGTTGTTTCATCAGTGTGCTACCTGTGTTGTTTCATCAGTGTGTTACCTGTGTTGTTTCATCAGTGTGCTACCTGTGTTGTTTCATCAGTGTGTTACCTGTGTTGTTTCATCAGTGTGTTACCTGTGTTGTTTCATCGGTGTGCTACCTGTGTTGTTTCATCAGTGTGCTACCTGTGTTGTTTCATCAGTGTGCTACCTGTGTTGTTTCATCAGTGTGTTACCTGTGTTGTTTCATCAGTGTGCTACCTGTGTTGTTTCATCAGTGTGTTACCTGTGTTGTTTCATCAGTGTGCTACCTGTGTTGTTTCATCAGTGTGCTACCTGTGTTGTTTCATCAGTGTGCTACCTGTGTTGTTTCATCAGTGTGCTACCTGTGTTGTTTCATCAGTGTGTTACCTGTGTTGTTTCATCAGTGTGCTACCTGTGTTGTTTCATCGGTGTGCTACCTGTGTTGTTTCATCGGTGTGCTACCTGTGTTGTTTCATCGGTGTGTTACCTGTGTTGTTTCATCGGTGTGCTACCTGTGTTGTTTCATCGGTGTGCTACCTGTGTTGTTTCATCAGTGTGTTACCTGTGTTTTTCATCAGTGTGTTACCTGTGTTGTTTCATCAGTGTGTTACCTGTGTTGTTTCATCAGTGTGTTACCTGTGTTGTTTCATCAGTGTGCTACCTGTGTTGTTTCATCAGTGTGTTACCTGTGTTGTTTCATCAGTGTGCTACCTGTGTTGTTTCATCAGTGTGTTACCTGTGTTGTTTCATCAGTGTGTTACCTGTGTTGTTTCATCAGTGTGCTACCTGTGTTGTTTCAGTGTGTTACCTGTGTTGTTTCATCGGTGTGCTACCTGTGTTGTTTCATCGGTGTGTTACCTGTGTTGTTTCATCGGTGTGCTACCTGTGTTGTTTCATCGGTGTGCTACCTGTGTTGTTTCATCAGTGTGTTACCTGTGTTGTTTCATCAGTGTGTTACCTGTGTTTTTCATCAGTGTGTTACCTGTGTTGTTTCATCAGTGTTACCTGTGTTGTTTCATCAGTGTGTTACCTGTGTTGTTTCATCAGTGTGTTACCTGTGTTGTTTCATCAGTGTGTTACCTGTGTTGTTTCATCAGTGTGCTACCTGTGTTGTTTCATCAGTGTGTTACCTGTGTTGTTTCATCAGTGTGCTACCTGTGTTGTTTCATCAGTGTGCTACCTGTGTTGTTTTCATCAGTGTGCTACCTGTGTTGTTTCATCAGTGTGCTACCTGTGTTGTTTCATCAGTGTGCTACCTGTGTTGTTTCATCAGTGTGCTACCTGTGTTGTTTCATCAGTGTGTTACCTGTGTTGTTTCATCAGTGTGTTACCTGTGTTGTTTCATCAGTGTGTTACCTGTGTTGTTTCATCAGTGTGTTACCTGTGTTGTTTCATCAGTGTGTTACCTGTGTTGTTTCATCAGTGTGTTACCTGTGTTGTTTAATCAGTGTGCTACCTGTGTTGTTTCATCAGTGTGTTACCTGTGTTGTTTCATCAGTGTGCTACCTGTGTTGTTTCATCAGTGTGTTACCTGTGTTGTTTCATC
Organism: Coregonus clupeaformis; assembly: GCF_020615455.1. Classification (NCBI taxonomy): domain Eukaryota; kingdom Metazoa; phylum Chordata; class Actinopteri; order Salmoniformes; family Salmonidae; genus Coregonus; species Coregonus clupeaformis. The sequence goes on from NW_025535014.1 coordinate 16,735, forward strand.
AGTGTGCTACCTGTGTTGTTTCATCAGTGTGTTACCTGTGTTGTTTCATCAGTGTGCTACCTGTGTTGTTTCATCAGTGTGTTACCTGTGTTGTTTCATCAGTGTGCTACCTGTGTTGTTTCATCAGTGTGTTACCTGTGTTGTTTCATCGTGTTGTTTCATCAGTGTGCTACCTGTGTTGTTTCATCAGTGTGCTACCTGTGTTGTTTCATCAGTGTGCTACCTGTGTTGTTTCATCAGTGTGCTACCTGTGTTGTTTCATTAGTGTGCTACCTGTGTTGTTTCATCAGTGTGTTACCTGTGTTGTTTCATCAGTGTGTTACCTGTGTTGTTTCGTCAGTGTGTTACCTGTGTTGTTTCATCAGTGTGCTACCTGTGTTGTTTCATCAGTGTGCTACCTGTGTTGTTTCATCAGTGTGCTACCTGTGTTGTTTCATCAGTGAGCTACCTGTGTTGTTTCATCAGTGTGCTACCTGTGTTGTTTCATCAGTGTGCTACCTGTGTTGTTTCATCAGTGTGCTACCTGTGTTGTTTCATCAGTGTGTTACCTGTGTTGTTTCATCAGTGTGTTACCTGTGTTGTTTCATCAGTGAGCTACCTGTGTTGTTTCATCAGTGTGTTACCTGTGTTGTTTCATCAGTGTGTTACCTGTGTTGTTTCATCAGTGAGCTACCTGTGTTGTTTCATCAGTGTGTTACCTGTGTTGTTTCATCAGTGTGTTACCTGTGTTTCATCAGTGTGCTAGCTGTGTTGTTTCATCAGTGTGCTACCTGTGTTGTTTCGTCAGTGTGCTACCTGTGTTGTTTCATCAGTGTGCTACCTGTGTTGTTTCATCAGTGTGCTACCTGTGTTGTTTCATCAGTGTGTTACCTGTGTTGTTTCATCAGTGTGCTACCTGTGTTGTTTCATCAGTGTGCTACCTGTGTTGTTTCATCAGTGTGCTACCTGTGTTGTTTCATCAGTGTGCTACCTGTGTTGTTTCATCAGTGTGTTACCTGTGTTGTTTCATCAGTGTGCTACCTGTGTTGTTTCATCAGTGTGTTACCTGTGTTGTTTCATCAGTGTGCTACCTGTGTTGTTTCGTCAGTGTGTTACCTGTGTTGTTTCGTCAGTGTGTTACCTGTGTTGTTTCGTCAGTGTGCCACCTGTGTTGTTTCGTCAGTGTGTTACCTGTGTTGTTTCGTCAGTGTGCTACCTGTGTTGTTTCGTCAGTGTGCTACCTGTGTTGTTTCATCAGTGTGCTACCTGTGTTGTTTCATCAGTGTGTTACCTGTGTTGTTTCATCAGTGTGTTACCTGTGTTGTTTCGTCAGTGTGTTACCTGTGTTGTTTCGTCAGTGTGCCACCTGTGTTGTTTCGTCAGTGTGTTACCTGTGTTGTTTCGTCAGTGTGCTACCTGTGTTGTTTCGTCAGTGTGCTACCTGTGTTGTTTCATCAGTGTGCTACCTGTGTTGTTTCATCAGTGTGTTACCTGTGTTGTTTCATCAGTGTGCTACCTGTGTTGTTTCATCAGTGTGTTACCTGTGTTGTTTCATCAGTGAGCACTCTCCTCCCTCCTGTGGATCCAGGTTATAGAGGTACAGATATCCATCAGCTGCTGCGACCAGGAGACGAGGAATCTTCTGGATCCTAAACACACACACAGTGTTAAAAACAAAAAACACACAAACTTCAATCAGACTCATCGGACTGTGTGTGCGTTTCAGTGTGTGTGTACAGGTCCCCCTGTAGCTCAGTGGGTAGAGCAAGGCGCTTGCAACGCCAGGGTTGTTGGTTCGTTTCCCACGGGGGGCCAGTATGAAAATGTATGCACTCACTAACTGTAAGTCGCTCTGGATAAGAGCGTCTGCTAAATGACTAAAATGTAAAAGGGCTCTAGACAGACTCTTCCATTAGGGCTCTAGACTGACTCTTCCATCAGGGCTCTAGACTGACTCTTCCATCAGGGCTCTAGACTGACTCTTCCATTAGGGCTCTAGACTGACTCCATTAGGGCTCTAGACTGACTCTTCCATTAGGGCTCTAGACTGACTCTTCCATCAGGGCTCTAGACTGACTCTTCCATCAGGGCTCTAGACTGACTCTTCCATTAGGGCTCTAGACTGACTCTTCCATTAGGGCTCTAGACTGACTCTTCCATTAGGGCTCTAGACTGACTCTTCCATTAGGGCTCTAGACTGACCCTTCCATTAGGGCTCTAGACTGACTCTTCCATTAGGGCTCTAGACTGACTCTTCCATTAGGGCCCTAGACTGACTCTTCTAGACTGACTCTTCCATTAGGGCTCTAGACTGACTCTTCCATTAGGGCTCTAGACTGACTCTTCCATTAGGGCTCTAGACTGACTCTTCCATTAGGGCTCTAGACTGACTCTTCCATTAGGGCTCTAGACGGACTCTTCCATCAGGGCTCTAGACTGACTCTTCCATTAGGGCTCTAGACTGACTCTTCCATCAGGGCTCTAGACTGACTCTTCCATTAGGGCTCTAGACTGACTCTTCCATTAGGGCTCTAGACTGACTCTTCCATTAGGGCTCTAGACTGACTCTTCCATTAGGGCTCTAGACTGACTCTTCCATTAGGGCTCTAGACTGACTCTTCCATTAGGGCTCTAGACTGACTCTTCCATTAGGGCTCTAGACTGACTCTTCCATTAGGGCTCTAGACTGACTCTTCCATCAGGGCTCTAGACTGACTCTTCCATTAGGGCTCTAGACTGACTCTTCCATTAGGGCTCTAGACTGACTCTTCCATTAGGGCTCTAGACTGACTCTTCCATTAGGGCTCTAGACTGACTCTTCCATTAGGGCTCTAGACTGACTCTTCCATTAGGGCTCTAGACTGACTCTTCCATTAGGGCTCTAGACTGACTCTTCCATTAGGGCTCTAGACTGACTCTTCCATTAGGGCTCTAGACTGACTCTTCCATTAGGGCTCTAGACTGACTCTTCCATTAGGGCTCTAGACTGACTCTTCCATTAGGGCTCTAGACTGACTCTTCCATTAGGGCTCTAGACTGACTCTTCCATTAGGGCTCTAGACTGACTCTTCCATCAGGGCTCTAGACTGACTCTTCCATCAGGGCTCTAGACTGACTCTTCCATCAGGGCTCTAGACTGACTCTTCCATCAGGGCTCTAGACTGACTCTTCCATTAGGGCTCTAGACTGACTCTTCCATTAGGGCTCTAGACTGACTCTTCCATCAGGGCTCTAGACTGACTCTTCCATTAGGGCTCTAGACTGACTCTTCCATCAGGGCTCTAGACTGACGCTTCCATCAGGGCTCTAGACTGACTCTTCCATCAGGGCTCTAGACTGACTCTTCCATTAGGGCTCTAGACTGACTCTTCCATCAGGGCTCTAGACTGACTCTTCCATTAGGGCTCTAGACTGACTCTTCCATCAGGGCTCTAGACTGACTCTTCCATTAGGGCTCTAGACTGACTCTTCCATCAGGGCTCTAGACTGACTCTTCCATCAGGGCTCTAGACTGACTCTTCCATTAGGGCTCTAGACTGACTCTTCCATCAGGGCTCTAGACTGACTCTTCCATTAGGGCTCTAGACTGACTCTTCCATTAGGGCTCTAGACTGACTCTTCCATTAGGGCTCTAGACTGACTCTTCCATTAGGGCTCTAGACTGACTCTTCCATTAGGGCTCTAGACTGACTCTTCCATTAGGGCTCTAGACCGACTCTTCCATTAGGGCTCTAGACTGACTCTTCCATTAGGGCTCTAGACTGACTCTTCCATCAGGGCTCTAGACTGACTCTTCCATTAGGGCTCTAGACTGACGCTTCCATTAGGGCTCTAGACTGACTCTTCCATTAGGGCTCTAGACTGACTCTTCCATTAGGGCTCTAGACTGACTCTTCCATTAGGGCTCTAGACTGACTCTTCCATTAGGGCTCTAGACTGACTCTTCCATTAGGGCTCTAGACTGACTCTTCCATTAGGGCTCTAGACTGACTCTTCCATTAGGGCTCTAGACTGACTCTTCCATCAGGGCTCTAGACTGACTCTTCCATTAGGGCTCTAGACTGACTCTTCCATTAGGGCTCTAGACTGACTCTTCCATCAGGGCTCTAGACTGACTCTTCCATTAGGGCTCTAGACTGACTCTTCCATTAGGGCTCTAGACTGACTCTTCCATTAGGGCTCTAGACTGACTCTTCCATTAGGGCTCTAGACTGACTCTTCCATTAGGGCTCTAGACTGACTCTTCCATTAGGGCTCTAGACTGACTCTTCCATTAGGGCTCTAGACTGACTCTTCCATCAGGGCTCTAGACTGACTCTTCCATCAGGGCTCTAGACTGACTCTTCCATCAGGGCTCTAGACTGACTCTTCCATTAGGGCTCTAGACTGACTCTTCCATCAGGGCTCTAGACTGACTCTTCCATCAGGGCTCTAGACTGACTCTTCCATTAGGGCTCTAGACTGACTCTTCCATCAGGGCTCTAGACTGACTCTTCCATTAGGGCTCTAGACTGACTCTTCCATCAGGGCTCTAGACTGACTCTTCCATCAGGGCTCTAGACTGACTCTTCCATCAGGGCTCTAGACTGACTCTTCCATCAGGGCTCTAGACTGACTCTTCCATCAGGGCTCTAGACTGACTCTTCCATCAGGGCTCTAGACTGACTCTTCCATTAGGGCTCTAGACTGACTCTTCCATTAGGGCTCTAGACTGACTCTTCCATTAGGGCTCTAGACTGACTCTTCCATTAGGGCTCTAGACTGACTCTTCCATTAGGGCTCTAGACTGACTCTTCCATCAGGGCTCTAGACTGACTCTTCCATTAGGGCTCTAGACGGACTCTTCCATTAGGGCTCTAGACTGACTCTTCCATTAGGGCTCTAGACTGACTCTTCCATTAGGGCTCTAGACTGACTCTTCCATTAGGGCTCTAGACTGACGCTTCCATTAGGGCTCTAGACTGACGCTTCCATTAGGGCTCTAGACTGACTCTTCCATCAGGGCTCTAGACTGACTCTTCCATTAGGGCTCTAGACTGACTCTTCCATCAGGGCTCTAGACTGACTCTTCCATCAGGGCTCTAGACTGACTCTTCCATCAGGGCTCTAGACTGACTCTTCCATCAGGGCTCTAGACTGACTCTTCCATCAGGGCTCTAGACTGACTCTTCCATCAGGGCTCTAGACTGACTCTTCCATCAGGGCTCTAGACTGACTCTTCCATCAGGGCTCTAGACTGACTCTTCCATTAGGGCTCTAGACTGACTCTTCCATTAGGGCTCTAGACTGACTCTTCCATCAGGGCTCTAGACTGACTCTTCCATTAGGGCTCTAGACGGACTCTTCCATCAGGGCTCTAGACTGACTCTTCCATTAGGGCTCTAGACTGACTCTTCCATTAGGGCTCTAGACGGACTCTTCCATCAGGGCTCTAGACTGACTCTTCCATTAGGGCTCTAGACTGACTCTTCCATTAGGGCTCTAGACTGACTCTTCCATCAGGGCTCTAGACTGACTCTTCCATTAGGGCTCTAGACCGACTCTTCCATCAGGGCTCTAGACTGACTCTTCCATCAGGGCTCTAGACTGACTCTTCCATCAGGGCTCTAGACTGACTCTTCCATTAGGGCTCTAGACTGACTCTTCCATCAGGGCTCTAGACTGACTCTTCCATCAGGGCTCTAGACTGACGCTTCCATCAGGGCTCTAGACTGACTCTTCCATCAGGGCTCTAGACTGACTCTTCCATTAGGGCTCTAGACTGACTCTTCCATCAGGGCTCTAGACTGACGCTTCCATTAGGGCTCTAGACTGACTCTTCCATCAGGGCTCTAGACTGACTCTTCCATCAGGGCTCTAGACTGACTCTTCCATCAGGGCTCTAGACTGACTCTTCCATCAGGGCTCTAGACTGACTCTTCCATCAGGGCTCTAGACTGACTCTTCCATTAGGGCTCTAGACTGACTCTTCCATTAGGGCTCTAGACTGACTCTTCCATTAGGGCTCTAGACTGACTCTTCCATTAGGGCTCTAGACTGACTCTTCCATTAGGGCTCTAGACTGACTCTTCCATTAGGGCTCTAGACCGACTCTTCCATTAGGGCTCTAGACGGACTCTTCCATCAGGGCTCTAGACTGACGCTTCCATTAGGGCTCTAGACTGACGCTTCCATTAGGGCTCTAGACTGACTCTTCCATCAGGGCTCTAGACTGACTCTTCCATTAGGGCTCTAGACTGACTCTTCCATCAGGGCTCTAGACCGACTCTTCCATTAGGGCTCTAGACCGACTCTTCCATCAGGGCTCTAGACTGACTCTTCCATTAGGGCTCTAGACTGACTCTTCCATTAGGGCTCTAGACTGACTCTTCCATCAGGGCTCTAGACTGACTCTTCCATCAGGGCTCTAGACTGACTCTTCCATTAGGGCTCTAGACTGACTCTTCCATCAGGGCTCTAGACTGACTCTTCCATCAGGGCTCTAGACTGACTCTTCCATCAGGGCTCTAGACTGACTCTTCCATCAGGGCTCTAGACTGACTCTTCCATCAGGGCTCTAGACTGACTCTTCCATCAGGGCTCTAGACTGACTCTTCCATTAGGGCTCTAGACTGACTCTTCCATTAGGGCTCTAGACGGACTCTTCCATCAGGGCTCTAGACTGACTCTTCCATTAGGGCTCTAGACTGACTCTTCCATTAGGGCTCTAGACTGACTCTTCCATTAGGGCTCTAGACTGACTCTTCCATCAGGGCTCTAGACTGACGCTTCCATCAGGGCTCTAGACTGACGCTTCCATTAGGGCTCTAGACTGACTCTTCCATTAGGGCTCTAGACTGACGCTTCCATTAGGGCTCTAGACTGACTCTTCCATTAGGGCTCTAGACTGACTCTTCCATTAGGGCTCTAGACTGACTCTTCCATCAGGGCTCTAGACTGACTCTTCCATCAGGGCTCTAGACTGACTCTTCCATTAGGGCTCTAGACTGACTCTTCCATCAGGGCTCTAGACTGACTCTTCCATTAGGGCTCTAGACTGACTCTTCCATCAGGGCTCTAGACCGACTCTTCCATCAGGGCTCTAGACTGACGCTTCCATTAGGGCTCTAGACTGACTCTTCCATTAGGGCTCTAGACTGACTCTTCCATCAGGGCTCTAGACTGACTCTTCCATTAGGGCTCTAGACTGACTCTTCCATCAGGGCTCTAGACTGACTCTTCCATTAGGGCTCTAGACTGACTCTTCCATTAGGGCTCTAGACTGACTCTTCCATTAGGGCTCTAGACTGACTCTTCCATTAGGGCTCTAGACTGACTCTTCCATTAGGGCTCTAGACTGACTCTTCCATCAGGGCTCTAGACTGACTCTTCCATTAGGGCTCTAGACTGACTCTTCCATCAGGGCTCTAGACTGACTCTTCCATCAGGGCTCTAGACTGACTCTTCCATTAGGGCTCTAGACTGACTCTTCCATCAGGGCTCTAGACTGACTCTTCCATCAGGGCTCTAGACTGACTCTTCCATCAGGGCTCTAGACTGACTCTTCCATTAGGGCTCTAGACTGACTCTTCCATCAGGGCTCTAGACTGACTCTTCCATTAGGGCTCTAGACTGACTCTTCCATTAGGGCTCTAGACTGACTCTTCCATCAGGGCTCTAGACTGACTCTTCCATCAGGGCTCTAGACTGACTCTTCCATTAGGGCTCTAGACTGACTCTTCCATCAGGGCTCTAGACCGACTCTTCCATCAGGGCTCTAGACTGACTCTTCCATTAGGGCTCTAGACTGACTCTTCCATCAGGGCTCTAGACTGACTCTTCCATTAGGGCTCTAGACTGACTCTTCCATTAGGGCTCTAGACTGACTCTTCCATTAGGGCTCTAGACTGACTCTTCCATTAGGGCTCTAGACCGACTCTTCCATTAGGGCTCTAGACTGACTCTTCCATTAGGGCTCTAGACTGACTCTTCCATTAGGGCTCTAGACTGACTCTTCCATCAGGGCTCTAGACTGACTCTTCCATCAGGGCTCTAGACTGACTCTTCCATCAGGGCTCTAGACTGACTCTTCCATCAGGGCTCTAGACTGACTCTTCCATTAGGGCTCTAGACTGACTCTTCCATTAGGGCTCTAGACGGACTCTTCCATCAGGGCTCTAGACTGACTCTTCCATTAGGGCTCTAGACTGACTCTTCCATTAGGGCTCTAGACTGACTCTTCCATCAGGGCTCTAGACTGACTCTTCCATCAGGGCTCTAGACTGACTCTTCCATTAGGGCTCTAGACTGACTCTTCCATCAGGGCTCTAGACTGACTCTTCCATTAGGGCTCTAGACTGACTCTTCCATTAGGGCTCTAGACTGACTCTTCCATTAGGGCTCTAGACCGACTCTTCCATTAGGGCTCTAGACTGACTCTTCCATTAGGGCTCTAGACTGACTCTTCCATTAGGGCTCTAGACTGACTCTTCCATTAGGGCTCTAGACTGACTCTTCCATTAGGGCTCTAGACTGACTCTTCCATTAGGGCTCTAGACTGACTCTTCCATTAGGGCTCTAGACTGACTCTTCCATTAGGGCTCTAGACTGACTCTTCCATTAGGGCTCTAGACTGACTCTTCCATTAGGGCTCTAGACTGACTCTTCCATTAGGGCTCTAGACTGACTCTTCCATTAGGGCTCTAGACTGACTCTTCCATTAGGGCTCTAGACTGACTCTTCCATTAGGGCTCTAGACTGACTCTTCCATTAGGGCTCTAGACTGACTCTTCCATCAGGGCTCTAGACTGACTCTTCCATCAGGGCTCTAGACTGACTCTTCCATCAGGGCTCTAGACTGACTCTTCCATCAGGGCTCTAGACTGACTCTTCCATTAGGGCTCTAGACTGACTCTTCCATTAGGGCTCTAGACCGACTCTTCCATCAGGGCTCTAGACCGACTCTTCCATCAGGGCTCTAGACTGACTCTTCCATCAGGGCTCTAGACTGACTCTTCCATCAGGGCTCTAGACTGACTCTTCCATCAGGGCTCTAGACTGACTCTTCCATCAGGGCTCTAGACTGACTCTTCCATTAGGGCTCTAGACTGACTCTTCCATCAGGGCTCTAGACTGACTCTTCCATTAGGGCTCTAGACTGACTCTTCCATCAGGGCTCTAGACTGACTCTTCCATTAGGGCTCTAGACTGACTCTTCCATTAGGGCTCTAGACTGACTCTTCCATTAGGGCTCTAGACTGACTCTTCCATTAGGGCTCTAGACTGACTCTTCCATTAGGGCTCTAGACTGACTCTTCCATTAGGGCTCTAGACTGACTCTTCCATTAGGGCTCTAGACTGACTCTTCCATTAGGGCTCTAGACTGACTCTTCCATTAGGGCTCTAGACTGACTCTTCCATTAGGGCTCTAGACTGACTCTTCCATTAGGGCTCTAGACCGACTCTTCCATTAGGGCTCTAGACCGACTCTTCCATTAGGGCTCTAGACCGACTCTTCCATTAGGGCTCTAGACTGACTCTTCCATTAGGGCTCTAGACTGACTCTTCCATTAGGGCTCTAGACTGACTCTTCCATTAGGGCTCTAGACTGACTCTTCCATTAGGGCTCTAGACTGACTCTTCCATCAGGGCTCTAGACTGACTCTTCCATCAGGGCTCTAGACTGACTCTTCCATTAGGGCTCTAGACTGACTCTTCCATCAGGGCTCTAGACTGACTCTTCCATCAGGGCTCTAGACTGACTCTTCCATCAGGGCTCTAGACTGACTCTTCCATCAGGGCTCTAGACTGACTCTTCCATCAGGGCTCTAGACTGACTCTTCCATCAGGGCTCTAGACTGACTCTTCCATTAGGGCTCTAGACTGACTCTTCCATCAGGGCTCTAGACTGACTCTTCCATTAGGGCTCTAGACTGACTCTTCCATCAGGGCTCTAGACGGACTCTTCCATCAGGGCTCTAGACTGACTCTTCCATCAGGGCTCTAGACTGACTCTTCCATCAGGGCTCTAGACTGACTCTTCCATTAGGGCTCTAGACTGACTCTTCCATCAGGGCTCTAGACTGACTCTTCCATTAGGGCTCTAGACTGACTCTTCCATTAGGGCTCTAGACTGACTCTTCCATTAGGGCTCTAGACTGACTCTTCCATCAGGGCTCTAGACTGACTCTTCCATTAGGGCTCTAGACTGACTCTTCCATTAGGGCTCTAGACTGACTCTTCCATTAGGGCTCTAGACCGACTCTTCCATTAGGGCTCTAGACTGACTCTTCCATTAGGGCTCTAGACTGACTCTTCCATTAGGGCTCTAGACTGACTCTTCCATTAGGGCTCTAGACTGACTCTTCCATTAGGGCTCTAGACTGACTCTTCCATCAGGGCTCTAGACTGACTCTTCCATCAGGGCTCTAGACTGACTCTTCCATCAGGGCTCTAGACTGACTCTTCCATCAGGGCTCTAGACTGACTCTTCCATCAGGGCTCTAGACTGACTCTTCCATCAGGGCTCTAGACTGACTCTTCCATCAGGGCTCTAGACTGACTCTTCCATCAGGGCTCTAGACTGACTCTTCCATTAGGGCTCTAGACTGACTCTTCCATTAGGGCTCTAGACTGACTCTTCCATTAGGGCTCTAGACTGACTCTTCCATTAGGGCTCTAGACTGACTCTTCCATTAGGGCTCTAGACTGACTCTTCCATTAGGGCTCTAGACTGACTCTTCCATCAGGGCTCTAGACTGACTCTTCCATCAGGGCTCTAGACTGACGCTTCCATTAGGGCTCTAGACTGACTCTTCCATCAGGGCTCTAGACTGACTCTTCCATTAGGGCTCTAGACTGACTCTTCCATTAGGGCTCTAGACTGACTCTTCCATTAGGGCTCTAGACTGACGCTTCCATTAGGGCTCTAGACTGACTCTTCCATCAGGGCTCTAGACTGACTCTTCCATCAGGGCTCTAGACTGACTCTTCCATCAGGGCTCTAGACTGACTCTTCCATCAGGGCTCTAGACTGACTCTTCCATTAGGGCTCTAGACTGACTCTTCCATCAGGGCTCTAGACCGACTCTTCCATCAGGGCTCTAGACTGACTCTTCCATCAGGGCTCTAGACGGACTCTTCCATTAGGGCTCTAGACTGACTCTTCCATCAGGGCTCTAGACTGACGCTTCCATCAGGGCTCTAGACTGACTCTTCCATCAGGGCTCTAGACTGACTCTTCCATCAGGGCTCTAGACTGACTCTTCCATTAGGGCTCTAGACTGACTCTTCCATCAGGGCTCTAGACTGACTCTTCCATCAGGGCTCTAGACTGACTCTTCCATTAGGGCTCTAGACTGACTCTTCCATTAGGGCTCTAGACTGACTCTTCCATTAGGGCTCTAGACTGAGCTCTTCCATTAGGGCTCTAGACTGACTCTTCCATTAGGGCTCTAGACTGACTCTTCCATTAGGGCTCTAGACTGACTCTTCCATCAGGGCTCTAGACTGACTCTTCCATCAGGGCTCTAGACTGACTCTTCCATCAGGGCTCTAGACTGACTCTTCCATTAGGGCTCTAGACTGACTCTTCCATTAGGGCTCTAGACTGACTCTTCCATTAGGGCTCTAGACTGACTCTTCCATTAGGGCTCTAGACTGACTCTTCCATTAGGGCTCTAGACTGACTCTTCCATTAGGGCTCTAGACTGACTCTTCCATTAGGGCTCTAGACTGACTCTTCCATTAGGGCTCTAGACTGACTCTTCCATCAGGGCTCTAGACTGACTCTTCCATTAGGGCTCTAGACTGACTCTTCCATTAGGGCTCTAGACTGACTCTTCCATCAGGGCTCTAGACTGACTCTTCCATCAGGGCTCTAGACTGACTCTTCCATCAGGGCTCTAGACTGACTCTTCCATTAGGGCTCTAGACTGACTCTTCCATCAGGGCTCTAGACTGACTCTTCCATCAGGGCTCTAGACTGACTCTTCCATTAGGGCTCTAGACTGACTCTTCCATTAGGGCTCTAGACTGACTCTTCCATCAGGGCTCTAGACGGACTCTTCCATCAGGGCTCTAGACTGACTCTTCCATCAGGGCTCTAGACTGACTCTTCCATCAGGGCTCTAGACTGACTCTTCCATTAGGGCTCTAGACTGACTCTTCCATCAGGGCTCTAGACTGACTCTTCCATCAGGGCTCTAGACTGACTCTTCCATCAGGGCTCTAGACTGACGCTTCCATCAGGGCTCTAGACTGACTCTTCCATCAGGGCTCTAGACTGACTCTTCCATCAGGGCTCTAGACTGACTCTTCCATCAGGGCTCTAGACTGACTCTTCCATTAGGGCTCTAGACTGACTCTTCCATTAGGGCTCTAGACTGACTCTTCCATTAGGGCTCTAGACTGACTCTTCCATCAGGGCTCTAGACTGACTCTTCCATCAGGGCTCTAGACTGACTCTTCCATTAGGGCTCTAGACTGACTCTTCCATTAGGGCTCTAGACTGACTCTTCCATCAGGGCTCTAGACTGACTCTTCCATTAGGGCTCTAGACTGACTCTTCCATCAGGGCTCTAGACTGACTCTTCCATTAGGGCTCTAGACTGACGCTTCCATTAGGGCTCTAGACTGACTCTTCCATTAGGGCTCTAGACTGACTCTTCCATCAGGGCTCTAGACTGACTCTTCCATTAGGGCTCTAGACTGACTCTTCCATTAGGGCTCTAGACTGACTCTTCCATTAGGGCTCTAGACTGACTCTTCCATTAGGGCTCTAGACTGACTCTTCCATCAGGGCTCTAGACTGACTCTTCCATTAGGGCTCTAGACTGACTCTTCCATCAGGGCTCTAGACTGACTCTTCCATCAGGGCTCTAGACTGACTCTTCCATCAGGGCTCTAGACTGACTCTTCCATCAGGGCTCTAGACTGACTCTTCCATCAGGGCTCTAGACCGACTCTTCCATCAGGGCTCTAGACTGACTCTTCCATCAGGGCTCTAGACTGACTCTTCCATCAGGGCTCTAGACTGACTCTTCCATTAGGGCTCTAGACTGACTCTTCCATCAGGGCTCTAGACTGACTCTTCCATCAGGGCTCTAGACTGACTCTTCCATCAGGGCTCTAGACTGACTCTTCCATCAGGGCTCTAGACTGACTCTTCCATTAGGGCTCTAGACTGACTCTTCCATTAGGGCTCTAGACCGACTCTTCCATCAGGGCTCTAGACTGACTCTTCCATTAGGGCTCTAGACTGACTCTTCCATTAGGGCTCTAGACTGACTCTTCCATTAGGGCTCTAGACTGACTCTTCCATCAGGGCTCTAGACTGACTCTTCCATTAGGGCTCTAGACTGACTCTTCCATTAGGGCTCTAGACTGACTCTTCCATTAGGGCTCTAGACTGACTCTTCCATTAGGGCTCTAGACTGACTCTTCCATTAGGGCTCTAGACTGACTCTTCCATCAGGGCTCTAGACTGACTCTTCCATTAGGGCTCTAGACTGACTCTTCCATCAGGGCTCTAGACTGACTCTTCCATTAGGGCTCTAGACTGACTCTTCCATCAGGGCTCTAGACTGACTCTTCCATTAGGGCTCTAGACTGACTCTTCCATCAGGGCTCTAGACTGACTCTTCCATCAGGGCTCTAGACTGACTCTTCCATTAGGGCTCTAGACTGACTCTTCCATCAGGGCTCTAGACTGACTCTTCCATCAGGGCTCTAGACTGACTCTTCCATCAGGGCTCTAGACTGACTCTTCCATTAGGGCTCTAGACTGACTCTTCCATTAGGGCTCTAGACTGACTCTTCCATCAGGGCTCTAGACTGACTCTTCCATCAGGGCTCTAGACTGACTCTTCCATCAGGGCTCTAGACTGACTCTTCCATTAGGGCTCTAGACTGACGCTTCCATTAGGGCTCTAGACTGACTCTTCCATCAGGGCTCTAGACTGACTCTTCCATTAGGGCTCTAGACTGACTCTTCCATTAGGGCTCTAGACTGACGCTTCCATCAGGGCTCTAGACTGACTCTTCCATTAGGGCTCTAGACTGACTCTTCCATTAGGGCTCTAGACTGACTCTTCCATTAGGGCTCTAGACTGACTCTTCCATTAGGGCTCTAGACTGACTCTTCCATCAGGGCTCTAGACTGACTCTTCCATCAGGGCTCTAGACTGACTCTTCCATCAGGGCTCTAGACTGACTCTTCCATCAGGGCTCTAGACTGACTCTTCCATCAGGGCTCTAGACTGACTCTTCCATCAGGGCTCTAGACTGACTCTTCCATCAGGGCTCTAGACTGACTCTTCCATCAGGGCTCTAGACTGACTCTTCCATCAGGGCTCTAGACTGACTCTTCCATCAGGGCTCTAGACTGACTCTTCCATCAGGGCTCTAGACTGACTCTTCCATCAGGGCTCTAGACTGACTCTTCCATTAGGGCTCTAGACTGACTCTTCCATTAGGGCTCTAGACTGACTCTTCCATCAGGGCTCTAGACTGACTCTTCCATCAGGGCTCTAGACTGACTCTTCCATCAGGGCTCTAGACTGACTCTTCCATCAGGGCTCTAGACTGACTCTTCCATCAGGGCTCTAGACTGACTCTTCCATCAGGGCTCTAGACTGACTCTTCCATCAGGGCTCTAGACTGACTCTTCCATTAGGGCTCTAGACTGACTCTTCCATCAGGGCTCTAGACTGACTCTTCCATCAGGGCTCTAGACTGACGCTTCCATTAGGGCTCTAGACTGACTCTTCCATTAGGGCTCTAGACTGACTCTTCCATTAGGGCTCTAGACTGACTCTTCCATCAGGGCTCTAGACTGACTCTTCCATTAGGGCTCTAGACTGACGCTTCCATTAGGGCTCTAGACTGACTCTTCCATTAGGGCTCTAGACTGACTCTTCCATTAGGGCTCTAGACTGACTCTTCCATCAGGGCTCTAGACTGACTCTTCCATCAGGGCTCTAGACTGACTCTTCCATCAGGGCTCTAGACTGACTCTTCCATTAGGGCTCTAGACTGACTCTTCCATTAGGGCTCTAGACTGACTCTTCCATTAGGGCTCTAGACTGACTCTTCCATTAGGGCTCTAGACTGACTCTTCCATTAGGGCTCTAGACCGACTCTTCCATCAGGGCTCTAGACTGACTCTTCCATTAGGGCTCTAGACTGACTCTTCCATCAGGGCTCTAGACTGACTCTTCCATCAGGGCTCTAGACTGACTCTTCCATCAGGGCTCTAGACTGACGCTTCCATTAGGGCTCTAGACTGACGCTTCCATCAGGGCTCTAGACTGACTCTTCCATTAGGGTTTCTAGACTGACTCTTCCATTAGGGCTCTAGACGGACTCTTCCATCAGGGCTCTAGACTGACTCTTCCATCAGGGCTCTAGACTGACTCTTCCATCAGGGCTCTAGACTGACTCTTCCATCAGGGCTCTAGACTGACTCTTCCATCAGGGCTCTAGACTGACTCTTCCATCAGGGCTCTAGACTGACTCTTCCATCAGGGCTCTAGACTGACTCTTCCATTAGGGCTCTAGACTGACTCTTCCATCAGGGCTCTAGACCGACTCTTCCATTAGGGCTCTAGACTGACTCTTCCATTAGGGCTCTAGACTGACTCTTCCATTAGGGCTCTAGACCGACTCTTCCATTAGGGCTCTAGACTGACTCTTCCATCAGGGCTCTAGACTGACTCTTCCATTAGGGCTCTAGACTGACTCTTCCATTAGGGCTCTAGACCGACTCTTCCATTAGGGCTCTAGACTGACTCTTCCATTAGGGCTCTAGACTGACTCTTCCATCAGGGCTCTAGACTGACTCTTCCATTAGGGCTCTAGACTGACTCTTCCATTAGGGCTCTAGACTGACTCTTCCATCAGGGCTCTAGACTGACTCTTCCATTAGGGCTCTAGACTGACTCTTCCATTAGGGCTCTAGACTGACTCTTCCATTAGGGCTCTAGACTGACTCTTCCATTAGGGCTCTAGACTGACTCTTCCATTAGGGCTCTAGACTGACTCTTCCATTAGGGCTCTAGACTGACTCTTCCATCAGGGCTCTAGACTGACTCTTCCATCAGGGCTCTAGACTGACTCTTCCATTAGGGCTCTAGACTGACTCTTCCATTAGGGCTCTAGACGGACTCTTCCATCAGGGCTCTAGACTGACTCTTCCATTAGGGCTCTAGACTGACTCTTCCATTAGGGCTCTAGACTGACTCTTCCATCAGGGCTCTAGACTGACTCTTCCATCAGGGCTCTAGACTGACTCTTCCATTAGGGCTCTAGACTGACTCTTCCATCAGGGCTCTGAGACTGACTCTTCCATCAGGGCTCTAGACTGACTCTTCCATCAGGGCTCTAGACTGACTCTTCCATCAGGGCTCTAGACTGACTCTTCCATCAGGGCTCTAGACTGACTCTTCCATTAGGGCTCTAGACTGACGCTTCCATTAGGGCTCTAGACTGACGCTTCCATCAGGGCTCTAGACTGACTCTTCCATTAGGGCTCTAGACTGACTCTTCCATTAGGGCTCTAGACTGACTCTTCCATTAGGGCTCTAGACTGACTCTTCCATTAGGGCTCTAGACGGACTCTTCCATCAGGGCTCTAGACTGACTCTTCCATCAGGGCTCTAGACTGACTCTTCCATCAGGGCTCTAGACTGACTCTTCCATCAGGGCTCTAGACTGACTCTTCCATCAGGGCTCTAGACTGACTCTTCCATTAGGGCTCTAGACTGACTCTTCCATTAGGGCTCTAGACCGACTCTTCCATTAGGGCTCTAGACTGACTCTTCCATCAGGGCTCTAGACTGACTCTTCCATTAGGGCTCTAGACTGACTCTTCCATCAGGGCTCTAGACTGACTCTTCCATTAGGGCTCTAGACTGACTCTTCCATCAGGGCTCTAGACTGACTCTTCCATCAGGGCTCTAGACTGACTCTTCCATCAGGGCTCTAGACTGACTCTTCCATTAGGGCTCTAGACTGACTCTTCCATCAGGGCTCTAGACTGACTCTTCCATCAGGGCTCTAGACTGACTCTTCCATTAGGGCTCTAGACTGACTCTTCCATCAGGGCTCTAGACTGACTCTTCCATCAGGGCTCTAGACTGACTCTTCCATCAGGGCTCTAGACTGACTCTTCCATTAGGGCTCTAGACCGACTCTTCCATTAGGGCTCTAGACCGACTCTTCCATTAGGGCTCTAGACCGACTCTTCCATTAGGGCTCTAGACTGACTCTTCCATCAGGGCTCTAGACTGACTCTTCCATCAGGGCTCTAGACTGACTCTTCCATCAGGGCTCTAGACTGACTCTTCCATCAGGGCTCTAGACTGACTCTTCCATTAGGGCTCTAGACTGACTCTTCCATTAGGGCTCTAGACTGACTCTTCCATTAGGGCTCTAGACTGACTCTTCCATTAGGGCTCTAGACTGACTCTTCCATTAGGGCTCTAGACTGACTCTTCCATCAGGGCTCTAGACTGACTCTTCCATCAGGGCTCTAGACTGACTCTTCCATTAGGGCTCTAGACTGACTCTTCCATTAGGGCTCTAGACTGACTCTTCCATTAGGGCTCTAGACTGACTCTTCCATTAGGGCTCTAGACTGACTCTTCCATCAGGGCTCTAGACTGACTCTTCCATCAGGGCTCTAGACTGACTCTTCCATCAGGGCTCTAGACTGACTCTTCCATCAGGGCTCTAGACTGACTCTTCCATCAGGGCTCTAGACTGACTCTTCCATCAGGGCTCTAGACTGACTCTTCCATCAGGGCTCTAGACTGACTCTTCCATCAGGGCTCTAGACTGACTCTTCCATCAGGGCTCTAGACTGACGCTTCCATCAGGGCTCTAGACTGACTCTTCCATCAGGGCTCTAGACTGACTCTTCCATCAGGGCTCTAGACTGACTCTTCCATCAGGGCTCTAGACTGACTCTTCCATCAGGGCTCTAGACTGACTCTTCCATCAGGGCTCTAGACTGACTCTTCCATCAGGGCTCTAGACTGACTCTTCCATCAGGGCTCTAGACTGACTCTTCCATCAGGGCTCTAGACTGACTCTTCCATTAGGGCTCTAGACTGACTCTTCCATCAGGGCTCTAGACTGACTCTTCCATTAGGGCTCTAGACTGACTCTTCCATTAGGGCTCTAGACTGACTCTTCCATCAGGGCTCTAGACTGACTCTTCCATTAGGGCTCTAGACTGACTCTTCCATTAGGGCTCTAGACTGACTCTTCCATCAGGGCTCTAGACTGACGCTTCCATTAGGGCTCTAGACTGACTCTTCCATTAGGGCTCTAGACGGACTCTTCCATCAGGGCTCTAGACTGACTCTTCCATCAGGGCTCTAGACTGACGCTTCCATTAGGGCTCTAGACCGACGCTTCCATTAGGGCTCTAGACTGACTCTTCCATCAGGGCTCTAGACTGACTCTTCCATTAGGGCTCTAGACTGACCCTTCCATTAGGGCTCTAGACTGACTCTTCCATTAGGGCTCTAGACTGACTCTTCCATTAGGGCTCTAGACTGACTCTTCCATTAGGGCTCTAGACTGACTCTTCCATTAGGGCTCTAGACTGACTCTTCCATCAGGGCTCTAGACTGACTCTTCCATCAGGGCTCTAGACTGACGCTTCCATCAGGGCTCTAGACTGACTCTTCCATCAGGGCTCTAGACTGACTCTTCCATTAGGGCTCTAGACTGACTCTTCCATCAGGGCTCTAGACCGACTCTTCCATCAGGGCTCTAGACTGACTCTTCCATTAGGGCTCTAGACTGACTCTTCCATCAGGGCTCTAGACTGACTCTTCCATCAGGGCTCTAGACTGACTCTTCCATTAGGGCTCTAGACTGACTCTTCCATCAGGGCTCTAGACCGACTCTTCCATCAGGGCTCTAGACTGACTCTTCCATCAGGGCTCTAGACCGACTCTTCCATCAGGGCTCTAGACTGACTCTTCCATTAGGGCTCTAGACTGACTCTTCCATCAGGGCTCTAGACTGACTCTTCCATTAGGGCTCTAGACTGACTCTTCCATCAGGGCTCTAGACTGACTCTTCCATCAGGGCTCTAGACTGACTCTTCCATCAGGGCTCTAGACTGACTCTTCCATCAGGGCTCTAGACTGACTCTTCCATCAGGGCTCTAGACTGACTCTTCCATCAGGGCTCTAGACTGACTCTTCCATTAGGGCTCTAGACTGACTCTTCCATTAGGGCTCTAGACTGACTCTTCCATCAGGGCTCTAGACTGACTCTTCCATTAGGGCTCTAGACTGACTCTTCCATCAGGGCTCTAGACTGACTCTTCCATTAGGGCTCTAGACGGACTCTTCCATCAGGGCTCTAGACTGACTCTTCCATCAGGGCTCTAGACTGACTCTTCCATCAGGGCTCTAGACTGACTCTTCCATCAGGGCTCTAGACGGACTCTTCCATCAGGGCTCTAGACTGACTCTTCCATCAGGGCTCTAGACTGACTCTTCCATTAGGGCTCTAGACCGACTCTTCCATCAGGGCTCTAGACTGACTCTTCCATCAGGGCTCTAGACTGACTCTTCCATCAGGGCTCTAGACTGACTCTTCCATCAGGGCTCTAGACTGACTCTTCCATCAGGGCTCTAGACTGACTCTTCCATCAGGGCTCTAGACTGACGCTTCCATCAGGGCTCTAGACTGACTCTTCCATCAGGGCTCTAGACTGACTCTTCCATCAGGGCTCTAGACTGACTCTTCCATCAGGGCTCTAGACTGACTCTTCCATCAGGGCTCTAGACTGACTCTTCCATCAGGGCTCTAGACTGACTCTTCCATCAGGGCTCTAGACTGACTCTTCCATCAGGGCTCTAGACTGACTCTTCCATTAGGGCTCTAGACTGACTCTTCCATTAGGGCTCTAGACTGACTCTTCCATTAGGGCTCTAGACTGACTCTTCCATCAGGGCTCTAGACTGACTCTTCCATTAGGGCTCTAGACTGACTCTTCCATTAGGGCTCTAGACTGACTCTTCCATCAGGGCTCTAGACTGACTCTTCCATTAGGGCTCTAGACTGACGCTTCCATTAGGGCTCTAGACTGACTCTTCCATCAGGGCTCTAGACTGACGCTTCCATTAGGGCTCTAGACTGACTCTTCCATCAGGGCTCTAGACTGACTCTTCCATCAGGGCTCTAGACTGACTCTTCCATCAGGGCTCTAGACCGACTCTTCCATTAGGGCTCTAGACTGACTCTTCCATTAGGGCTCTAGACTGACTCTTCCATTAGGGCTCTAGACTGACTCTTCCATCAGGGCTCTAGACTGACTCTTCCATCAGGGCTCTAGACTGACTCTTCCATCAGGGCTCTAGACTGACTCTTCCATCAGGGCTCTAGACTGACTCTTCCATTAGGGCTCTAGACTGACTCTTCCATTAGGGCTCTAGACTGACTCTTCCATCAGGGCTCTAGACCGACGCTTCCATTAGGGCTCTAGACTGACGCTTCCATTAGGGCTCTAGACTGACTCTTCCATTAGGGCTCTAGACTGACTCTTCCATTAGGGCTCTAGACTGACTCTTCCATTAGGGCTCTAGACTGACTCTTCCATTAGGGCTCTAGACTGACTCTTCCATCAGGGCTCTAGACTGACTCTTCCATCAGGGCTCTAGACTGACGCTTCCATCAGGGCTCTAGACTGACTCTTCCATCAGGGCTCTAGACTGACTCTTCCATTAGGGCTCTAGACTGACTCTTCCATCAGGGCTCTAGACTGACTCTTCCATCAGGGCTCTAGACTGACTCTTCCATTAGGGCTCTAGACTGACTCTTCCATTAGGGCTCTAGACTGACTCTTCCATCAGGGCTCTAGACTGACTCTTCCATTAGGGCTCTAGACTGACTCTTCCATCAGGGCTCTAGACTGACTCTTCCATCAGGGCTCTAGACTGACTCTTCCATTAGGGCTCTAGACTGACTCTTCCATCAGGGCTCTAGACTGACTCTTCCATCAGGGCTCTAGACTGACTCTTCCATCAGGGCTCTAGACTGACTCTTCCATTAGGGCTCTAGACTGACTCTTCCATCAGGGCTCTAGACCGACTCTTCCATTAGGGCTCTAGACCGACTCTTCCATTAGGGCTCTAGACGGACTCTTCCATCAGGGCTCTAGACTGACTCTTCCATTAGGGCTCTAGACTGACTCTTCCATTAGGGCTCTAGACTGACTCTTCCATTAGGGCTCTAGACTGACTCTTCCATTAGGGCTCTAGACTGACTCTTCCATTAGGGCTCTAGACCGACTCTTCCATTAGGGCTCTAGACTGACTCTTCCATCAGACTGACTCTTCCATTAGGGCTCTAGACTGACTCTTCCATTAGGGCTCTAGACTGACTCTTCCATTAGGGCTCTAGACTGACTCTTCCATTAGGGCTCTAGACTGACTCTTCCATTAGGGCTCTAGACTGACTCTTCCATCAGGGCTCTAGACTGACTCTTCCATCAGGGCTCTAGACCGACTCTTCCATCAGGGCTCTAGACTGACTCTTCCATCAGGGCTCTAGACTGACTCTTCCATCAGGGCTCTAGACCGACTCTTCCATTAGGGCTCTAGACTGACTCTTCCATTAGGGCTCTAGACCGACTCTTCCATCAGGGCTCTAGACTGACGCTTCCATCAGGGCTCTAGACTGACTCTTCCATCAGGGCTCTAGACTGACTCTTCCATTAGGGCTCTAGACTGACTCTTCCATCAGGGCTCTAGACTGACTCTTCCATCAGGGCTCTAGACTGACTCTTCCATTAGGGCTCTAGACTGACTCTTCCATTAGGGCTCTAGACTGACTCTTCCATTAGGGCTCTAGACTGACTCTTCCATCAGGGCTCTAGACTGACTCTTCCATCAGGGCTCTAGACTGACTCTTCCATTAGGGCTCTAGACTGACTCTTCCATCAGGGCTCTAGACTGACTCTTCCATCAGGGCTCTAGACTGACTCTTCCATCAGGGCTCTAGACTGACTCTTCCATCAGGGCTCTAGACTGACTCTTCCATCAGGGCTCTAGACTGACTCTTCCATCAGGGCTCTAGACTGACTCTTCCATCAGGGCTCTAGACTGACTCTTCCATCAGGGCTCTAGACTGACTCTTCCATCAGGGCTCTAGACTGACTCTTCCATTAGGGCTCTAGACTGACTCTTCCATCAGGGCTCTAGACTGACTCTTCCATTAGGGCTCTAGACTGACTCTTCCATCAGGGCTCTAGACTGACTCTTCCATTAGGGCTCTAGACTGACTCTTCCATTAGGCTCTAGACTGACTCTTCCATCAGGGCTCTAGACTGACTCTTCCATTAGGGCTCTAGACTGACTCTTCCATCAGGGCTCTAGACTGACTCTTCCATCAGGGCTCTAGACTGACTCTTCCATCAGGGCTCTAGACTGACTCTTCCATTAGGGCTCTAGACTGACTCTTCCATCAGGGCTCTAGACTGACTCTTCCATTAGGGCTCTAGACTGACTCTTCCATCAGGGCTCTAGACTGACTCTTCCATCAGGGCTCTAGACTGACTCTTCCATTAGGGCTCTAGACTGACTCTTCCATTAGGGCTCTAGACTGACTCTTCCATTAGGGCTCTAGACTGACTCTTCCATTAGGGCTCTAGACTGACTCTTCCATCAGGGCTCTAGACTGACTCTTCCATCAGGGCTCTAGACCGACTCTTCCATCAGGGCTCTAGACTGACTCTTCCATCAGGGCTCTAGACCGACTCTTCCATTAGGGCTCTAGACTGACTCTTCCATTAGGGCTCTAGACTGACTCTTCCATTAGGGCTCTAGACTGACTCTTCCATTAGGGCTCTAGACTGACTCTTCCATTAGGGCTCTAGACTGACTCTTCCATTAGGGCTCTAGACTGACTCTTCCATCAGGGCTCTAGACTGACTCTTCCATCAGGGCTCTAGACTGACTCTTCCATCAGGGCTCTAGGACGACTCTTCCATCAGGGCTCTAGACTGACTCTTCCATCAGGGCTCTAGACTGACTCTTCCATTAGGGCTCTAGACTGACTCTTCCATCAGGGCTCTAGACTGACTCTTCCATCAGGGCTCTAGACTGACTCTTCCATTAGGGCTCTAGACTGACTCTTCCATCAGGGCTCTAGACTGACTCTTCCATCAGGGCTCTAGACTGACTCTTCCATCAGGGCTCTAGACTGACTCTTCCATCAGGGCTCTAGACTGACTCTTCCATCAGGGCTCTAGACTGACTCTTCCATCAGGGCTCTAGACTGACTCTTCCATCAGGGCTCTAGACTGACTCTTCCATCAGGGCTCTAGACGGACTCTTCCATCAGGGCTCTAGACTGACTCTTCCATTAGGGCTCTAGACTGACTCTTCCATCAGGGCTCTAGACGGACTCTTCCATCAGGGCTCTAGACTGACTCTTCCATCAGGGCTCTAGACTGACGCTTCCATTAGGGCTCTAGACTGACTCTTCCATTAGGGCTCTAGACTGACTCTTCCATCAGGGCTCTAGACTGACGCTTCCATTAGGGCTCTAGACTGACGCTTCCATTAGGGCTCTAGACTGACTCTTCCATCAGGGCTCTAGACTGACTCTTCCATTAGGGCTCTAGACTGACTCTTCCATTAGGGCTCTAGACGGACTCTTCCATCAGGGCTCTAGACGGACTCTTCCATCAGGGCTCTAGACTGACGCTTCCATCAGGGCTCTAGACTGACGCTTCCATTAGGGCTCTAGACTGACTCTTCCATCAGGGCTCTAGACTGACTCTTCCATTAGGGCTCTAGACTGACGCTTCCATTAGGGCTCTAGACTGACGCTTCCATTAGGGCTCTAGACTGACTCTTCCATTAGGGCTCTAGACTGACTCTTCCATTAGGGCTCTAGACTGACTCTTCCATTAGGGCTCTAGACTGACTCTTCCATCAGGGCTCTAGACTGACTCTTCCATCAGGGCTCTAGACTGACGCTTCCATCAGGGCTCTAGACTGACTCTTCCATCAGGGCTCTAGACTGACTCTTCCATCAGGGCTCTAGACTGACTCTTCCATCAGGGCTCTAGACGGACTCTTCCATCAGGGCTCTAGACTGACTCTTCCATTAGGGCTCTAGACTGACTCTTCCATTAGGGCTCTAGACTGACTCTTCCATCAGGGCTCTAGACTGACTCTTCCATCAGGGCTCTAGACTGACTCTTCCATTAGGGCTCTAGACTGACGCTTCCATCAGGGCTCTAGACTGACTCTTCCATTAGGGCTCTAGACTGACTCTTCCATCAGGGCTCTAGACCGACTCTTCCATTAGGGCTCTAGACTGACTCTTCCATCAGGGCTCTAGACTGACTCTTCCATCAGGGCTCTAGACTGACTCTTCCATCAGGGCTCTAGACCGACTCTTCCATCAGGGCTCTAGACTGACTCTTCCATCAGGGCTCTAGACTGACTCTTCCATCAGGGCTCTAGACTGACTCTTCCATCAGGGCTCTAGACTGACTCTTCCATCAGGGCTCTAGACTGACTCTTCCATTAGGGCTCTAGACTGACTCTTCCATTAGGGCTCTAGACTGACTCTTCCATCAGGGCTCTAGACTGACTCTTCCATCAGGGCTCTAGACTGACTCTTCCATCAGGGCTCTAGACTGACTCTTCCATCAGGGCTCTAGACTGACTCTTCCATCAGGGCTCTAGACCGACTCTTCCATCAGGGCTCTAGACTGACTCTTCCATCAGGGCTCTAGACTGACTCTTCCATTAGGGCTCTAGACTGACTCTTCCATTAGGGCTCTAGACTGACGCTTCCATCAGGGCTCTAGACTGACTCTTCCATCAGGGCTCTAGACTGACTCTTCCATTAGGGCTCTAGACTGACTCTTCCATTAGGGCTCTAGACGGACTCTTCCATCAGGGCTCTAGACTGACTCTTCCATCAGGGCTCTAGACTGACTCTTCCATCAGGGCTCTAGACGGACTCTTCCATCAGGGCTCTAGACCGACTCTTCCATCAGGGCTCTAGACCGACTCTTCCATCAGGGCTCTAGACTGACTCTTCCATTAGGGCTCTAGACTGACTCTTCCATCAGGGCTCTAGACTGACTCTTCCATCAGGGCTCTAGACTGACTCTTCCATCAGGGCTCTAGACTGACTCTTCCATCAGGGCTCTAGACTGACTCTTCCATCAGGGCTCTAGACTGACTCTTCCATCAGGGCTCTAGACTGACTCTTCCATCAGGGCTCTAGACTGACTCTTCCATCAGGGCTCTAGACTGACTCTTCCATCAGGGCTCTAGACTGACTCTTCCATCAGGGCTCTAGACTGACTCTTCCATCAGGGCTCTAGACTGACTCTTCCATCAGGGCTCTAGACTGACTCTTCCATCAGGGCTCTGGACTGACTCTTCCATTAGGGCTCTAGACTGACTCTTCCATTAGGGCTCTAGACTGACTCTTCCATTAGGGCTCTAGACTGACTCTTCCATTAGGGCTCTAGACTGACTCTTCCATCAGGGCTCTAGACTGACTCTTCCATTAGGGCTCTAGACTGACGCTTCCATTAGGGCTCTAGACTGACTCTTCCATCAGGGCTCTAGACTGACGCTTCCATCAGGGCTCTAGACTGACTCTTCCATTAGGGCTCTAGACTGACTCTTCCATCAGGGCTCTAGACTGACGCTTCCATTAGGGCTCTAGACTGACTCTTCCATCAGGGCTCTAGACTGACTCTTCCATCAGGGCTCTAGACTGACTCTTCCATCAGGGCTCTAGACTGACTCTTCCATTAGGGCTCTAGACTGACTCTTCCATCAGGGCTCTAGACTGACTCTTCCATCAGGGCTCTAGACTGACTCTTCCATCAGGGCTCTAGACTGACTCTTCCATCAGGGCTCTAGACTGACTCTTCCATCAGGGCTCTAGACTGACTCTTCCATTAGGGCTCTAGACTGACTCTTCCATCAGGGCTCTAGACTGACTCTTCCATCAGGGCTCTAGACGGACTCTTCCATCAGGGCTCTAGACTGACGCTTCCATTAGGGCTCTAGACTGACGCTTCCATTAGGGCTCTAGACTGACTCTTCCATTAGGGCTCTAGACTGACTCTTCCATCAGGGCTCTAGACTGACTCTTCCATCAGGGCTCTAGACCGACTCTTCCATTAGGGCTCTAGACTGACTCTTCCATCAGGGCTCTAGACCGACTCTTCCATTAGGGCTCTAGACTGACGCTTCCATCAGGGCTCTAGACTGACTCTTCCATCAGGGCTCTAGACTGACTCTTCCATTAGGGCTCTAGACTGACTCTTCCATCAGGGCTCTAGACTGACTCTTCCATCAGGGCTCTAGACTGACTCTTCCATTAGGGCTCTAGACTGACTCTTCCATTAGGGCTCTAGACTGACTCTTCCATTAGGGCTCTAGACTGACTCTTCCATTAGGGCTCTAGACTGACTCTTCCATTAGGGCTCTAGACTGACTCTTCCATCAGGGCTCTAGACTGACTCTTCCATTAGGGCTCTAGACTGACTCTTCCATCAGGGCTCTAGACCGACTCTTCCATCAGGGCTCTAGACTGACTCTTCCATCAGGGCTCTGGACTGACTCTTCCATCAGGGCTCTAGACTGACTCTTCCATCAGGGCTCTAGACTGACTCTTCCATTAGGGCTCTAGACTGACTCTTCCATCAGGGCTCTAGACCGACTCTTCCATCAGGGCTCTAGACTGACTCTTCCATCAGGGCTCTAGACTGACTCTTCCATCAGGGCTCTAGACTGACTCTTCCATCAGGGCTCTAGACTGACTCTTCCATTAGGGCTCTAGACTGACTCTTCCATCAGGGCTCTAGACCGACTCTTCCATTAGGGCTCTAGACTGACTCTTCCATCAGGGCTCTAGACTGACTCTTCCATCAGGGCTCTAGACTGACTCTTCCATCAGGGCTCTAGACCGACTCTTCCATCAGGGCTCTAGACTGACTCTTCCATCAGGGCTCTAGACTGACTCTTCCATTAGGGCTCTAGACTGACTCTTCCATTAGGGCTCTAGACTGACTCTTCCATTAGGGCTCTAGACTGACTCTTCCATCAGGGCTCTAGACTGACTCTTCCATTAGGGCTCTAGACTGACTCTTCCATCAGGGCTCTAGACTGACTCTTCCATTAGGGCTCTAGACGGACTCTTCCATCAGGGCTCTAGACTGACTCTTCCATCAGGGCTCTAGACTGACTCTTCCATCAGGGCTCTAGACTGACTCTTCCATCAGGGCTCTAGACTGACTCTTCCATTAGGGCTCTAGACTGACTCTTCCATCAGGGCTCTAGACCGACTCTTCCATTAGGGCTCTAGACTGACTCTTCCATCAGGGCTCTAGACTGACTCTTCCATCAGGGCTCTAGACTGACTCTTCCATCAGGGCTCTAGACTGACTCTTCCATCAGGGCTCTAGAGACTCTTCCATCAGGGCTCTAGACTGACTCTTCCATCAGGGCTCTAGACTGACTCTTCCATCAGGGCTCTAGACTGACTCTTCCATCAGGGCTCTAGACTGACTCTTCCATCAGGGCTCTAGACTGACTCTTCCATCAGGGCTCTAGACTGACTCTTCCATCAGGGCTCTAGACCGACTCTTCCATCAGGGCTCTAGACTGACTCTTCCATCAGGGCTCTAGACCGACTCTTCCATTAGGGCTCTAGACTGACTCTTCCATTAGGGCTCTAGACTGACTCTTCCATTAGGGCTCTAGACTGACTCTTCCATCAGGGCTCTAGACTGACTCTTCCATCAGGGCTCTAGACTGACGCTTCCATTAGGGCTCTAGACTGACTCTTCCATCAGGGCTCTAGACTGACGCTTCCATTAGGGCTCTAGACTGACGCTTCCATTAGGGCTCTAGACTGACTCTTCCATCAGGGCTCTAGACTGACTCTTCCATCAGGGCTCTAGACTGACTCTTCCATCAGGGCTCTAGACTGACTCTTCCATCAGGGCTCTAGACTGACTCTTCCATCAGGGCTCTAGACTGACTCTTCCATTAGGGCTCTAGACTGACTCTTCCATCAGGGCTCTAGACTGACTCTTCCATTAGGGCTCTAGACTGACTCTTCCATCAGGGCTCTAGACTGACTCTTCCATTAGGGCTCTAGACTGACTCTTCCATTAGGGCTCTAGACTGACTCTTCCATTAGGGCTCTAGACTGACTCTTCCATTAGGGCTCTAGACTGACTCTTCCATCAGGGCTCTAGACTGACTCTTCCATTAGGGCTCTAGACTGACTCTTCCATTAGGGCTCTAGACTGACTCTTCCATCAGGGCTCTAGACGGACTCTTCCATCAGGGCTCTAGACTGACGCTTCCATTAGGGCTCTAGACTGACTCTTCCATCAGGGCTCTAGACTGACTCTTCCATCAGGGCTCTAGACTGACTCTTCCATTAGGGCTCTAGACTGACGCTTCCATTAGGGCTCTAGACTGACTCTTCCATTAGGGCTCTAGACTGACTCTTCCATTAGGGCTCTAGACTGACTCTTCCATTAGGGCTCTAGACTGACTCTTCCATTAGGGCTCTAGACTGACTCTTCCATCAGGGCTCTAGACTGACTCTTCCATCAGGGCTCTAGACTGACGCTTCCATCAGGGCTCTAGACTGACCTTTCCATCAGGGCTCTAGACTGACTCTTCCATTAGGGCTCTAGACTGACTCTTCCATCAGGGCTCTAGACGGACTCTTCCATCAGGGCTCTAGACTGACTCTTCCATTAGGGCTCTAGACTGACTCTTCCATTAGGGCTCTAGACTGACTCTTCCATTAGGGCTCTAGACTGACTCTTCCATTAGGGCTCTAGACTGACTCTTCCATCAGGGCTCTAGACTGACTCTTCCATCAGGGCTCTAGACTGACTCTTCCATTAGGGCTCTAGACTGACTCTTCCATTAGGGCTCTAGACTGACTCTTCCATCAGGGCTCTAGACTGACTCTTCCATCAGGGCTCTAGACTGACTCTTCCATCAGGGCTCTAGACTGACTCTTCCATCAGGGCTCTAGACTGACTCTTCCATCAGGGCTCTAGACTGACTCTTCCATCAGGGCTCTGAGACTGACTCTTCCATCAGGGCTCTAGACTGACTCTTCCATCAGGGCTCTAGACTGACTCTTCCATTAGGGCTCTAGACTGACTCTTCCATCAGGGCTCTAGACTGACTCTTCCATTAGGGCTCTAGACCGACTCTTCCATTAGGGCTCTAGACCGACTCTTCCATTAGGGCTCTAGACCGACTCTTCCATTAGGGCTCTAGACTGACTCTTCCATTAGGGCTCTAGACGGACTCTTCCATCAGGGCTCTAGACGGACTCTTCCATCAGGGCTCTAGACTGACTCTTCCATTAGGGCTCTAGACTGACTCTTCCATTAGGGCTCTAGACTGACTCTTCCATCAGGGCTCTAGACTGACGCTTCCATTAGGGCTCTAGACTGACTCTTCCATTAGGGCTCTAGACTGACTCTTCCATTAGGGCTCTAGACTGACTCTTCCATTAGGGCTCTAGACTGACTCTTCCATTAGGGCTCTAGACGGACTCTTCCATCAGGGCTCTAGACTGACTCTTCCATCAGGGCTCTAGACTGACTCTTCCATCAGGGCTCTAGACTGACTCTTCCATCAGGGCTCTAGACTGACTCTTCCATCAGGGCTCTAGACTGACTCTTCCATCAGGGCTCTAGACGGACTCTTCCATCAGGGCTCTAGACTGACTCTTCCATTAGGGCTCTAGACTGACTCTTCCATTAGGGCTCTAGACTGACTCTTCCATTAGGGCTCTAGACTGACTCTTCCATTAGGGCTCTAGACTGACTCTTCCATTAGGGCTCTAGACTGACGCTTCCATCAGGGCTCTAGACTGACTCTTCCATTAGGGCTCTAGACTGACTCTTCCATTAGGGCTCTAGACCGACTCTTCCATCAGGGCTCTAGACTGACTCTTCCATCAGGGCTCTAGACTGACTCTTCCATCAGGGCTCTAGACCGACTCTTCCATCAGGGCTCTAGACTGACTCTTCCATCAGGGCTCTAGACTGACTCTTCCATCAAGGGCTCTAGACTGACTCTTCCATCAGGGCTCTAGACTGACTCTTCCATCAGGGCTCTAGACCGACTCTTCCATCAGGGCTCTAGACTGACTCTTCCATCAGGGCTCTAGACTGACTCTTCCATCAGGGCTCTAGACTGACTCTTCCATCAGGGCTCTAGACTGACTCTTCCATCAGGGCTCTAGACTGACTCTTCCATTAGGGCTCTAGACTGACTCTTCCATCAGGGCTCTAGACTGACTCTTCCATCAGGGCTCTAGACGGACTCTTCCATCAGGGCTCTAGACTGACTCTTCCATTAGGGCTCTAGACTGACTCTTCCATCAGGGCTCTAGACTGACTCTTCCATCAGGGCTCTAGACTGACTCTTCCATTAGGGCTCTAGACTGACGCTTCCATTAGGGCTCTAGACTGACTCTTCCATCAGGGCTCTAGACTGACTCTTCCATTAGGGCTCTAGACTGACTCTTCCATCAGGGCTCTAGACTGACTCTTCCATCAGGGCTCTAGACTGACTCTTCCATTAGGGCTCTAGACTGACTCTTCCATCAGGGCTCTAGACTGACTCTTCCATCAGGGCTCTAGACTGACTCTTCCATCAGGGCTCTAGACTGACTCTTCCATCAGGGCTCTAGACTGACTCTTCCATCAGGGCTCTAGACTGACTCTTCCATCAGGGCTCTAGACTGACTCTTCCATCAGGGCTCTAGACTGACTCTTCCATCAGGGCTCTAGACTGACTCTTCCATCAGGGCTCTAGACTGACTCTTCCATCAGGGCTCTAGACTGACTCTTCCATTACGGGCTCTAGACTGACTCTTCCATTAGGGCTCTAGACTGACTCTTCCATTAGGGCTCTAGACTGACTCTTCCATTAGGGCTCTAGACTGACTCTTCCATTAGGGCTCTAGACCGACTCTTCCATTAGGGCTCTAGACTGACTCTTCCATTAGGGCTCTAGACTGACTCTTCCATTAGGGCTCTAGACTGACTCTTCCATTAGGGCTCTAGACTGACTCTTCCATTAGGGCTCTAGACTGACTCTTCCATTAGGGCTCTAGACTGACTCTTCCATTAGGGCTCTAGACTGACTCTTCCATTAGGGCTCTAGACTGACTCTTCCATTAGGGCTCTAGACTGACTCTTCCATCAGGGCTCTAGACTGACTCTTCCATCAGGGCTCTAGACTGACTCTTCCATCAGGGCTCTAGACTGACTCTTCCATCAGGGCTCTAGACTGACTCTTCCATCAGGGCTCTAGACTGACTCTTCCATCAGGGCTCTAGACTGACTCTTCCATCAGGGCTCTGAGACTGACTCTTCCATTAGGGCTCTAGACTGACTCTTCCATTAGGGCTCTAGACTGACGCTTCCATTAGGGCTCTAGACTGACTCTTCCATTAGGGCTCTAGACTGACTCTTCCATTAGGGCTCTAGACTGACGCTTCCATTAGGGCTCTAGACTGACTCTTCCATCAGGGCTCTAGACTGACGCTTCCATCAGGGCTCTAGACTGACTCTTCCATTAGGGCTCTAGACTGACTCTTCCATTAGGGCTCTAGACTGACTCTTCCATCAGGGCTCTAGACTGACTCTTCCATTAGGGCTCTAGACTTTTCCATGTGTGTGTGTGTGTGTGTGTGTGTGTGTGTGTGTGTGTGTTCTTACAGGGCCAGAGCGCAGATGTTCTTGTGTCCAGAGAAGGGCAGTCGTACGGTGGCGAAGGCTCGTCCCTGAGTGAACATCTCTGTCACCTGACACACACAGAGGAGACGTGATCAGACAACACACACACACACACACACACACACACACACACACACAGAGGAGACGTGTTCAGACAACACACACACACGCACACAGAACACACACACACACACACACACACACACAGAGGAGACATGATCAGACAACACACACACACACACAGAGGAGACGTGTTCAGACAACACACGCACGCGCGCACACGCACACACGCACACACACACACACAGGAAGTCCCACTCACCTGAGAGGGCAGGTAGGTGGTGGATGCCATCAGCACCTTCCCAAAGTAACCACCCCATGTAGTGGGCTCCTCCGCAGGCCTACACACACCATGTTGAAATACAGGAGAAGATCTCTAATGAAACTAATGCAACACAGGTGAGGGTGAGGAGACACAATGTTGAAATACAGGAGAAGATCTCTAATGAAACTAATGCAACACAGGTGAGGGTGAGGAGACACAATGTTGAAATACAGGAGAAGATCTCTAATGAAACTAATGCAACACAGGTGAGGGTGAGGAGACAATGTTGAAATACAGGAGAAGATCTCTAATGAAACTAATGCAACACAGGTGAGGGTGAGGAGACACAATGTTGAAATACAGGAGAAGATCTCTAATGAAACTAATGTAACACGGGGGAGGGTGAGGAGACACCATGTTGAAATACAGGAGAAGATCTCTAATGAAACTAATGCAACACAGGGGAGGGTAAGGAGACACAATGTTGAAATACAGGAGAAGATCTCTAATGAAACTAATGTAACACAGGTGAGGGTGAGGGTGAGGAAGGTGAGGATGAGGAAGGGTGGGTACTTACTTCTCTTTCTGAATCTCCAGTTTGAAGATGTGGACCGTCTCAGTGTTGCTGGATGCTGACAGGTAGAGACCTTCCATACTGAAGGCCAGGGAACAGATAGACACACACCTGGACACACACAGAGTCACACTGAACTCAGCTGGAGATCATTCAATATTGGCCACTATTAAACACATATTACTAGGAGGAGGAGGAGGAGAAGGAGGAGAAGAAGGAGAAGGAGAAGAAGGAGGAGAAGGAGAAGAAGGAGAAGAAGAAGGAGAAGGAGGAGGAGGAGGAGAAGAAGGAGGAGGAGGACAAGAAGAAGGAGAAGAAGGAGAAGGAGGAGGAGGACAAGAAGAAGGAGAAGAAGAAGGAGGAGAAGGAGAAGAAGAAGGAGGAGAAGAAGAAGGAGAAGAAGGCAGAGGAGAAGATGAAGATGGAGAAGAAGGAAGAGGAAGGAGGAGAAGAAGGAGAAGAAGGAGAAGGCAGAGGAGAAGATGAAGAAGAAGGAAGAGGAAGGAGTCTTACCTTTTGACTCCTCGACGGAACTCAAACAGTTTCTGTCCCTCAGGGATGGAGAACACACGAATCACCGTACCCTATCAGAACACACAGGTTACATTACACACACGATAGCTGATCCCTGATACAGCGAGCGACGTTACAACACACACACTTTCAGCCGGTCCACCACTACACTGTTAATATCCATCAGATCTGCTACCATGGAAGGGTCAGGGTTAAGGGTCAAGGCCATAGAGATGGATAGAGAATAGTATCTCTATGGTAAGGGTCAGGGTTAGTGGTCGGGGCCATAGAGATGGATAGAGAATAGTATCTCTATGGTAAGGGTTAGTGGTCGGGGCCGAGGGCAATGGGACCGGCTGACACCACCTCAGTAGCTCAGCGTAACAGTTTAAAAATGTGTCCCACCTTCTCCGAGGCTGTGGCCAGTTTGGTTCCGCTAGCATCAAACACCAGAGCTGCTAACGGACTGTCATGGGCTGGGATCATGTTGGCGGCCCTCTGGAGACACAGTTAAAAAACACACAGTGAGACTGAAACAGCCACACCTCAGTGTGTAGCAGAGTTAGCCGTGTTGAATGGGGGGTGGGGTGAGTCGTACCAGGTTCACCGTGTCGAACACCTGGACCTCTCCGATGGTAGCGCTGCCGGGGTAGGCCAGGTAACAGTTGTCATTACTGATGGAGAGCGCACACAACCCTGGGGAGAGAACACACACAGACACACTTTATTACTAAAACAACAACTGAATACAATAAAAAAGGTTCAGGTTCCACTAGATGTCGGAACGTTGCTGAGGGGGAGTTGCTTCCATTCAGACACGAGGGCGTTAGTGAGGTCGGGGCGCCGATGTTGGGCGATTAGGCCTGGCTCGAGGTTTTGGCGTTCCAATTCATCCCAAAAGGTGTTCGATGGGGTTGAGGTCAGGGCTCTGTGCAGGCCAGTCAAGTTCTTCCACGCCCGATCTCAACAAACCATTTCTGTACGGACCTCGCTTTGTTGCCACAAAGTTGGAAGCACAGAATCGTCTAGAATGTCATTGTATGCTGTAGCGTTAAGATTTCCCTTCACTGGAATTAATGGGCCTATCCCGAACCATGAAAAACAGCCCCAGACCATTATTCCTCCTCCACCAAACTTTACAGTTGGCACTATGCATTGTGGCAGGTAGCGTTCTCCTGGCAGCCGCCAAACCCAGATTCATCCGTCGGACTGCCAGATGGTGAAGCGTGATTCATCACTCCAGAGAACGCGTTTCCACTGCTCCAGAGTCCAATGCCGGCGAACTTTACACCACTCCAGCCGACGCTTGGCATTGCGCATGATGATCTTAGGCTTGTGACGAACAGTTCTTGTGCTGACGTTGCTTCCAGAGGCAGTTTGGAACTCGGTAGTGAGTGTTGCAACCAAGAACAGACCATTTTTACGAGCTACACGATTCAGCGGTCCTGTTCTGTGAGCTTGTTGAAAGTCACTGAGCTCTTTAGTAAGGCCATTCTACTGCCAATGTTTGTCTATGGAGATTGCATGGCTGTGTGCTCGATTTTATACACCTGTCAGCAACGGGTGTGGCTGAAATAGCCGAATCCACTAATTTGAAGGGGTGTCCACATAGTTTTGTATATATAGTGTAGGTTTTTACCTGAGGGGTTGGGTTAGGTTTAGGTTAGGTCAGATGTGTATGCATGTGTCTCTACCTGTGTGTCTCTCTTCACAGTCCACGCTGTTCCATAAGGTGTATTTCTATCTGTTTTTTAAATCTGATTCTACTGCTTGCATCAGTTACCTGATGTGGAATAGAGTTCCATGTAGTCATGGCTCTATGTAGTACTGTGCGCCTCCCATAATCTGTTCTGGACTTGGGGACTGTGAAGAGACCTCTGGTGGCATGTCTTGTGGGGTATGCATGGGTGTCTGAGCTGCGTGCAAGTCCCCCTAAGGAGACTGAAAAGATTCTACAGCTGCACCATCGAGAGCATCCTGACTGGTTGCATCACCGCCTGGTATGGCAACTGCTTGGCCTCCGACCGCAAGGCACTACAGAGGGTAGTGCGTACGACCCAGTACATCACTGGGGCCAAGCTTTCTGCCATTCAGGACCTCTATACCAGGCGGTGTCAAAGACTCCAGCCACCCTAGTCATAGACTGTTCTCTCTGCTACCGCACGGCAAGCGGTACCGGAGCGCCAAGTCTAGGACCAAGAGGCTTGTAAACAGCTTCTACCCCCAAGCCATAAGACTCCTGAACATCTAATCAAATGGCTACCCGGACTATATGCACTGCCCTCCCACCCCCCTTTTACGCTGCTGCTACTCTCTGTTTATTATCTATGCATAACTCTACCTACATGTACTTATTACCTTGACTAACCGGTGCCCCCGCACATTGACTCTGTACCAGTACCCCCTGTATATAGCCTCGCTATTGTAATTTTACTGCTGCTCTTTAATTATTTGTAACTTTTTTTTTTTTATGTATTTGTGGTATATTTTTGTGTATATATATATATTTTTTTGTGGGTATTCTTAAAATTGCATTGTTGGTTAAGGGCTTGTCAGTAAGCATTTCCCTGTAAGGTCTACACCTGTTGTATTCGGCGCATGTGACAAATACAATTTGATTTGATTTGCTTTCAACATGTCAATACCTCTCACAAATACAAGTAGTGATTAAGTCAATCTCTCCTCCACTTTGAGCCAGCAGAGATTGACATGCATATTATTAATGTTTGCTCTCTGTGTCCATCCAAGGGCCAGCCGTGCAGCCAATTGAAAATGTCTTAAGTCCGTCTGTGGCACTTTTCTGGGATGCTTGCTTGTTTTCATTGCTTTACTGGGAAGCTTAGCAGAAGTAGATATTCTCATGTTATTTCTATTAGTGCAGGGTGAGCTGCACACAGTGGACTTCCTACTAGGGCACACTGCCTCAGTGCTAACAGCATTACTCTGGTTCATAGACACATGATTGCTGCATTCAATAGCTGTAGGATCATCAGAGGCATTCCAGGCAGTAAGAGGGACAGAAATTAGTTTACTTACATTGTGTCTACCAATGCCCCTGGTATTTGCTAAATAATTATGATGACTCAGTGGCACAATGGTAGGGATTAACTGAGCTGGGGTCATTGATAAGTCATTGTCTCAAGGCAGCCTTATAATGCTGTGAAAGGATCCAGGAACCCACATTATTTGGGTGGATCCCATCCTCCTTATAAAATGTGGTTTGTTTCCAAAAGGTATTGAAATTGTCAACAAAAGTTACACCCATTGAGCTGCAATAATCCCATAACCAGTTGTGAAGAGAAAGAATCCTGCTAAAGCATCAATGCCACGATTCAGAGAGGGCACAGGGCCAGATATGATGCCATGATTCAGAGAGGGCACAGGGCCAGATATGATGCCATGATTCAGAGAGGGCACAGGGCCAGTTATGATGACATGATTCAGAGAGGGCACAGGGCCAGATATGATGCCATGATTCAGAGAGGGCACAGGGCCAGATATGATGCCACGATTCAGAGAGGGCACAGGGCCAGATATGATGCCACGATTCAGAGAGGGCACAGGGCCAGATATGATGCCATGATTCAGAGAGGGCACAGGGCCAGATATGATGCCATGATTCAGAGAGGGCACAGGGCCAGATATGATGCCATGATTCAGAGAGGGGCACAGGGCCAGATATGATGCCATGATTCAGAGAGGGCACAGGGCCAGATATGATGCCATGATTCAGAGAGGGCACAGGGCCAGATATGATGCCATGATTCAGAGAGGGCACAGGGCCAGATATGATGCCATGATTCAGAGAGGGCACAGGGCCAGATATGATGCCATGATTCAGAGAGGGCACAGGGCCAGATATGATGGGTGTTTTATTAGTGTCTAGCAGAGTCAATCAGCTCCTTAAAATCCAGGTTCAACTGTTCAGAGCTGCCCTTCATAATGTCATTAAAACCCACATGGACTGATTGGGCCAGTCACATCCCAAAGCAGCTGATTGAGCCAGTCACATCCCAAAGCAGCTGATTGAGCCAGTCACATCCCAAAGCAGCTGATTCAGCCAGTCACATCCCAAAGCAGCTGATTGAGCCAGCCGCATCCCAAAGCAGCTGATTGAGCCAGTCACATCCCAAAGCAGCTGATTCAGCCAGTCACATCCCAAAGCAGCTGATTGAGCCAGCCGCATCCCAAAGCAGCTGATTCAGCCAGTCACGTCCCAAAGCAGCTGATTCAGCCAGCCACATCCCAAAGCAGCTGATTGAGCCAGCCACATCCCAAAGCAGCTGATTGAGCCAGCCACATCCCAAAGCAGCTGATTGAGCCAGCCACATCCCAAAGCAGCTGATTGAGCCAGTCACATCCCAAAGCAGCTGATTGAGCCAGCCGCATCCCAAAGCAGCTGATTCAGCCAGTCACGTCCCAAAGCAGCTGATTCAGCCAGCCACATCCCAAAGCAGCTGATTGAGCCAGCCACATCCCAAAGCAGCTGATTGAGCCAGCCACATCCCAAAGCAGCTGATTGAGCCAGCCACATCCCAAAGCAGCTGAATGGGGAGTCACATCCCAGAGCAGCTGATTGGGCCAGTCACATCCCAAAGCAGCTGATTGGGCCAGTCACATCCCAAAGCAGCTGATTGAGCCAGCCACATCCCAAAGCAGCTGATTGAGCCAGCCACATCCCAAAGCAGCTGATTGAGCCAGTCACATCCCAAAGCAGCTGATTGAGCCAGCCGCATCCCAAAGCAGCTGATTCAGCCAGTCACGTCCCAAAGCAGCTGATTCAGCCAGCCACATCCCAAAGCAGCTGATTGAGCCAGTCACATCCCAAAGCAGCTGATTGAGCCAGCCACATCCCAAAGCAGCTGATTGAGCCAGCCACATCCCAAAGCAGCTGAATGGGAAAGTCACATCCCAGAGCAGCTGATTGGGCCAGTCACATCCCAAAGCAGCTGATTGGGCCAGTCACATCCCAAAGCAGCTGATTGAGCCAGCCACATCCCAAAGCAGCTGATTGAGCCAGCCACATCCCAAAGCAGCTGATTGAGCCAGTCACATCCCAAAGCAGCTGATTGAGCCAGCCGCATCCCAAAGCAGCTGATTCAGCCAGTCACGTCCCAAAGCAGCTGATTCAGCCAGCCACATCCCAAAGCAGCTGATTGAGCCAGCCACATCCCAAAGCAGCTGATTGAGCCAGCCACATCCCAAAGCAGCTGATTGAGCCAGCCACATCCCAAAGCAGCTGAATGGGCAAGTCACATCCCAGAGCAGCTGATTGGGCCAGTCACATCCCAAAGCAGCTGATTGAGCCAGCCACATCCCAAAGCAGCTGATTGGGCCAGTCACATCCAAAAGCAGCTGATTGGGACTGTCACATCCCAAAGCAGCTGATTGGGACAGTCACATCCCAAAGCAGCTGATTGAGCCAGCCACATCCCAAAGCAGCTGATTGAGCCAGTCACATCCCAAAGCAGCTGATTCAGCCAGTCACATCCCAAAGCAGCTGATACAGCCAGCCACATCCCAAAGCAGCTGATTGAGCTAGCCACATCCCAAAGCAGCTGATACAGCCAGCCACATCCCAAAGCAGCTGATTGAGCTAGCCACATCCCAAAGCAGCTGATTGAGCCAGTCACATCCCAAAGCAGCTGATTGAGCCAGCCACATCCCAAAGCAGCTGATTGAGCCAGTCACATCCCAAAGCAGCTGATTCAGCCAGTCACATCCCAAAGCAGCTGATACAGCCAGCCACATCCCAAAGCAGCTGATTGAGCTAGCCACATCCCAAAGCAGCTGATACAGCCAGCCACATCCCAAAGCAGCTGATTGAGCTAGCCACATCCCAAAGCAGCTGATTGAGCCAGCCACATCCCAAAGCAGCTGATTCAGCCAGTCACGTCCCAAAGCAGCTGATTCAGCCAGCCACATCCCAAAGCAGCTGATACAGCCAGCCACATCCCAAAGCAGCTGATTGAGCCAGTCACATCCCAAAGCAGCTGATTGAGCCAGCCGCATCCCAAAGCAGCTGATTCAGCCAGTCACGTCCCAAAGCAGCTGATTGAGCCAGCCACATCCCAAAGCAGCTGATTGAGCCAGCCACATCCCAAAGCAGCTGATTGAGCCAGCCACATCCCAAAGCAGCTGATTGAGCCAGCCACATCCCAAAGCAGCTGAATGGGAAGTCACATCCCAGAGCAGCTGATTGGGCCAGTCACATCCCAAAGCAGCTGATTGGGACAGTCACATCCCAAAGCAGCTGATTGGGACAGTCACATCCCAAAGCAGCTGATACAGCCAGCCACATCCCAAAGCAGCTGATTGAGCTAGCCACATCCCAAAGCAGCTGATACAGCCAGCCACATCCCAAAGCAGCTGATTGAGCTAGCCACATCCCAAAGCAGCTGATTGAGCCAGCCACATCCCAAAGCAGCTGATTGAGCCAGCCACATCCCAAAGCAGCTGAATGGACAAGTCACATCCCAGAGCAGCTGATTGGGCCAGTCACATCCCAAAGCAGCTGATTGGGCCAGTCACACCCAAAGCAGCTGATTGAGCCAGCCACATCCCAAAGCAGCTGATTGAGCCAGTCACATCCCAAAGCAGCTGATTCAGCCAGTCACATCCCAAAGCAGCTGATACAGCCAGCCGCATCCCAAAGCAGCTGATTGATCCAGTCACATCCCAAAGCAGCTGATTGAGCCAGTCACATCCCAAAGCAGCTGATTGGGCCAGCCACATCCCAAAGCAGTTGATTGAGCCAGTCACATCCCAAAGCAGCTGATTGGACCAGTCACATCCCAAAGCAGCTGATTGAGCCAGTCACATCCCAAAGCAGCTGATTGGGACAGTCACATCCCAAAGCAGCTGATTGAGCCAGGCACATCCCAAAGCAGCTGATTGGGCCAGTCACATCCCAAAGCATCTGATTGAGCCAGTCACATCCCAAAGCAGCTGATTGAGCCAGTCACATCCCAGAGCAGCTGATTGGACCAGTCACATGGTGTGGTTGTTTACTAAGAGCACAGGGAGCAAGCGGAAGCTTCGTGACGTTCCACTGTTGTGCAGCACAAGAGAGGTGATCAACTTATGCTTGAAATTCACTACTAATGTTTGCCAGGTAAATATCATAACTAACTATAAGTGAACTATGGAAGACGTGCCAAATAAATGATCCCAGTTCTTACCTGAGGGGTTGGGAGGCGTCTCTCTGATGGTGTGCAGGACCTTCATGTCTCTGATGTTGTGGACGTAAAGAGACTCCTCCAGACATACTATCAGCCTCTGAAACAAGACATACTATCAGCCTCTGAAACAAGACATACTATCAGCCTCTGAAACAAGACATACTATCAGCCTCTGAAACACAGATCCAGACATACTATCAGCCTCTGAAACACAGATCCAGACATACTATCAGCCTCTGAAACACAGATCCAGACATACTATCAGCCTCTGAAACAAGACATACTATCAGCCTCTGAAACAAGACATACTATCAGCCTCTGAAACAAGACATACTATCAGCCTCTGAAACAAGACATACTATCAGCCTCTGAAACACAGATCCAGACATACTATCAGCCTCTGAAACAAGACACACTATCAGCCTCTGAAACACAGATCCAGACATACTATCAGCCTCTGAAACAAGACATACTATCAGCCTCTGAAACAAGACATACTATCAGCCTCTGAAACAAGACATACTATCAGCCTCTGAAACAAGACATACTATCAGCCTCTGAAACACAAATCCAGACATACTATCAGCCTCTGAAACAAGACATACTATCAGCCTCTGAAACAAGACATACTATCAGCCTCTGAAACAAGACACACTATCAGCCTCTGAAACACAGATCCAGACATACTATCAGCCTCTGAAACAAGACATACTATCAGCCTCTGAAACAAGACATACTATCAGCCTCTGAAACAAGACATACTATCAGCCTCTGAAACAAGACATACTATCAGCCTCTGAAACAAGACATACTATCAGCCTCTGAAACAAGACATACTATCAGCCTCTGAAACACAGATCCAGACACACTATCAGCCTCTGAAACAAGACATACTATCAGCCTCTGAAACAAGACATACTATCAGCCTCTGAAACAAGACATACTATCAGCCTCTGAAACACAGATCCAGACATACTATCAGCCTCTGAAACAAGACATACTATCAGCCTCTGAAACACAGATCCAGACATACTATCAGCCTCTGAAACAAGACATACTATCAGCCTCTGAAACAAGACACACTATCAGCCTCTGAAACAAGACACACTATCAGCCTCTGAAACACAGATGCAGACACACTATCAGCCTCTGAAACAAGACATACTATCAGCCTCTGAAACAAGACATACTATCAGCCTCTGAAACAAGACATACTATCAGCCTCTGAAACAAGACATACTATCAGCCTCTGAAACAAGACATACTATCAGCCTCTGAAACAAGACATACTATCAGCCTCTGAAACAAGACACACTATCAGCCTCTGAAACAAGACATACTATCAGCCTCTGAAACAAGACACACTATCAGCCTCTGAAACAAGACATACTATCAGCCTCTGAAACAAGACATACTATCAGCCTCTGAAACAAGACATACTATCAGCCTCTGAAACACAGATCCAGACACACTATCAGCCTCTGAAACACAGATCCAGACACACTATCAGCCTCTGAAACACAGATCCAGACATACTATCAGCCTCTGAAACAAGACACACTATCAGCCTCTGAAACACAGATCCAGACACACTATCAGCCTCTGAAACAAGACACACTATCAGCCTCTGAAACACAGATCCAGACACACTATCAGCCTCTGAAACAAGACACACTATCAGCCTCTGAAACAAGACACACTATCAGCCTCTGAAACACAGATCCAGACATACTATCAGCCTCTGAAACAAGACACACTATCAGCCTCTGAAACACAGATCCAGACACACTATCAGCCTCTGAAACAAGACACACTATCAGCCTCTGAAACACAGATCCAGACATACCATCAGCCTCTGAAACACAGATCCATACACACTATCAGCCTCTGAAACAAGACACACTATCAGCCTCTGAAACACAGATCCAGACACACTATCAGCCTCTGAAACACAGATCCAGACATACTATCAGCCTCTGAAACACAGATCCAGACACACTATCAGCCTCTGAAACACAGATCCAGACATACTATCAGCCTCTGAAACACAGATCCAGACACACTATCAGCCTCTGAAACAAGACACACTATCAGCCTCTGAAACACAGATCCAGACATACTATCAGCCTCTGAAACAAGACATACTATCAGCCTCTGAAACAAGACATACTATCAGCCCCTCTGAAACACAGATCCAGACATACCATCAGCCTCTGAAACACAGATCCATACACACTATCAGGCTCTGAAACAAGACACACTATCAGCCTCTGAAACAAGACATACTATCAGCCTCTGAAACACAGATCCAGACACACTATCAGCCTCTGAAACACAGATCCAGACATACTATCAGCCTCTGAAACACAGATCCAGACATACTATCAGCCTCTGAAACACAGATCCAGACATACTATCAGCCTCTGAAACAAGACACACTATCAGCCTCTGAAACACAGATCCAGACACACTATCAGCCTCTGAAACACAGATCCAGACATACTATCAGCCTCTGAAACACAGATCCAGACATACTATCAGCCTCTGAAACAAGACATACTATCAGCCTCTGAAACACAGATCCAGACACACTATCAGCCTCTGAAACACAGATCCAGACACACTATCAGCCTCTGAAACACAGATCCAGACATACTATCAGCCTCTGAAACACAGATCCAGACACACTATCAGCCTCTGAAACACAGATCCAGACATACTATCAGCCTCTGAAACACAGATCCAGACACACTATCAGCCTCTGAAACACAGATCCAGACACACTATCAGCCTCTGAAACACAGATCCAGACATACTATCAGCCTCTGAAACAGAGATCCAGACACACTATCAGCCTCTGAAACAAGACATACTATCAGCCTCTGAAACACAGATCCACACATACTATCAGCCTCTGAAACACAGATCCTGACATACTATCAGCCTCTGAAACACAGATCCAGACACACTATCAGCCTCTGAAACAAGACATACTATCAGCCTCTGAAACACAGATCCAGACATACTATCAGCCTCTGAAACACAGATCCAGACACACTATCAGCCTCTGAAACACAGATCCAGACATACTATCAGCCTCTGAAACACAGATCAGACATACTATCAGCCTCTGAAACACAGATCCAGACATACTATCAGCCTCTGAAACAGAGATCCAGACACACTATCAGCCTCTGAAACAAGACATACTATCAGCCTCTGAAACACAGATCCAGACATACTATCAGCCTCTGAAACACAGATCCTGACATACTATCAGCCTCTGAAACACAGATCCAGACACACTATCAGCCTCTGAAACACAGATCCAGACATACTATCAGCCTCTGAAACACAGATCCAGACACACTATCAGCCTCTGAAACACAGATCCAGACATACTATCAGCCTCTGAAACAAGACATACTATCAGCCTCTGAAACAAGACATATCAGCCTCTGAAACAGGACATACTATCAGCCTCTGAAACAAGACACTATCAGCCTCTGAAACAAGACACACTATCAGCCTCTGAAACAAGACATACTATCAGCCTCTGAAACAAGACAGACACACTATCAGCCTCTGAAACAAGACCAGACACACTATCAGCCTCTGAAACACAGATCCAGACACACTATCAGCCTCTGAAACAA
Organism: Coregonus clupeaformis; assembly: GCF_020615455.1. Taxonomy (NCBI): domain Eukaryota; kingdom Metazoa; phylum Chordata; class Actinopteri; order Salmoniformes; family Salmonidae; genus Coregonus; species Coregonus clupeaformis. The sequence continues at coordinate 60,743 of NW_025535014.1, forward strand.
GACACACTATCAGCCTCTGAAACACAGATCCAGACATACCATCAGCCTCTGAAACAGAGATCCAGACACACTATCAGCCTCTGAAACAAGACACACTATCAGCCTCTGAAACAGAGATCCAGACACACTATCAGCCTCTGAAACACAGATCCAGACATACTATCAGCCTCTGAAACACAGATCCAGACACACTATCAGCCTCTGAAACACAGATCCAGACATACTATCAGCCTCTGAAACACAGATCCAGACACACTATCAGCCTCTGAAACAAGACACTATCAGCCTCTGAAACACAGATCCAGACATACTATCAGCCTCTGAAACAAGACATACTATCAGCCTCTGAAACAAGACATACTATCAGCCTCTGAAACACATCCAGACATACCATCAGCCTCTGAAACACAGATATACACACTATCAGCCTCTGAAACAAGACACACTATCAGCCTCTGAAACAAGACATACTATCAGCCTCTGAAACACAGATCCAGACACACTATCAGCCTCTGAAACACAGATCCAGACATACTATCAGCCTCTGAAACACAGATCCAGACATACTATCAGCCTCTGAAACACAGATCCAGACATACTATCAGCCTCTGAAACAAGACACACTATCAGCCTCTGAAACACAGATCAGACACACTATCAGCCTCTGAAACACAGATCCAGACATACTATCAGCCTCTGAAACACAGATCCAGACATACTATCAGCCTCTGAAACAAGACATACTATCAGCCTCTGAAACACATAGACACACTATCAGCCTCTGAAACACAGATCCAGACACACTATCAGCCTCTGAAACACAGATCCAGACATACTATCAGCCTCTGAAACACAGATCCAGACACACTATCAGCCTCTGAAACACAGATCAGACACACTTTCAGCCTCTGAAACACAGATCCAGACACACTATCAGCCTCTGAAACACAGATCCAGACACACTATCAGCCTCTGAAACACAGATCCAGACACACTATCAGCCTCTGAAACAAGACATACTATCAGCCTCTGAAACACAGATCCAGACATACTATCAGCCTCTGAAACACAGATCCAGACATACTATCAGCCTCTGAAACACAGATCCAGACACACTATCAGCCTCTGAAACAAGCACTATCAGCCTCTGAAACACAGATCCAGACATACTATCAGCCTCTGAAACACAGATCCAGACACACTATCAGCCTCTGAAACACAGATCCAGACATACTATCAGCCTCTGAAACACAGATCCAGACATACTATCAGCCTCTGAAACAAGACATACTATCAGCCTCTGAAACAAGACATACTATCAGCCTCTGAAACAAGACATACTATCAGCCTCTGAAACAAGACACACTATCAGCCTCTGAAACAAGACACACTATCAGCCTCTGAAACAAGACACACTTATCAGCCTCTGAAACAAGACATACTATCAGCCTCTGAAACACAGATCCAGACACACTATCAGCCTCTGAAACACAGATCCAGACATACCATCAGCCTCCGAAACACAGATCCATACACACTATCAGGCTCTGAAACAAGACACACTATCAGCCTCTGAAACAAGACATACTATCAGCCTCTGAAACACAGATCCAGACACACTATCAGCCTCTGAAACACAGATCCAGACATACTATCAGCCTCTGAAACACAGATCCAGACATACTATCAGCCTCTGAAACACAGATCCAGACATACTATCAGCCTCTGAAACAAGACACACTATCAGCCTCTGAAACACAGATCCAGACACACTATCAGCCTCTGAAACACAGATCCAGACATACTATCAGACTCTGAAACACAGATCCAGACATACTATCAGCCTCTGAAACAAGACATACTATCAGCCTCTGAAACACAGATCCAGACACACTATCAGCCTCTGAAACACAGATCCAGACACACTATCAGCCTCTGAAAACAGATCCAGACATATAGCCTCTGAAACACAGATCAGAACACTATCAGCCTCTGAAACACAGATCCAGACATACTATCAGCCTCTGAAACACAGATCCAGACACACTTTCAGCCTCTGAAACACAGATCCAGACATACTATCAGCCTCTGAAACACAGATCCAGACACACTATCAGCCTCTGAAACACAGATCCAGACACACTATCAGCCTCTGAAACAAGACATACTATCAGCCTCCTGAAACACAGATCCAGACATACTATCAGCCTCTGAAACAGAGATCCAGACACACTATCAGCCTCTGAAACAAGACATACTATCAGCCTCTGAAACACAGATCCACACATACTATCAGCCTCTGAAACACAGATCCTGACATACTATCAGCCTCTGAAACACAGATCCAGACACACTATCAGCCTCTGAAACAAGACATACTATCAGCCTCTGAAACACAGATCCAGACATACTATCAGCCTCTGAAACACAGATCCAGACACACTATCAGCCTCTGAAACACAGATCCAGACATACTATCAGCCTCTGAAACAAGACATACTATCAGCCTCTGAAACACAGATCCAGACATACTATCAGCCTCTGAAACAGAGATCCAGACACACTATCAGCCTCTGAAACAAGACATACTATCAGCCTCTGAAACACAGATCCAGACATACTATCAGCCTCTGAAACACAGATCCTGACATACTATCAGCCTCTGAAACACAGATCCAGACACACTATCAGCCTCTGAAACACAGATCCAGACATACTATCAGCCTCTGAAACACAGATCCAGACACACTATCAGCCTCTGAAACACAGATCCAGACATACTATCAGCCTCTGAAACAAGACATACTATCAGCCTCTGAAACAAGACATACTATCAGCCTCTGAAACAAGACATACTATCAGCCTCTGAAACAAGACATACTATCAGCCTCTGAAACAAGACACACTATCAGCCTCTGAAACAAGACATACTATCAGCCTCTGAAACAAGACACACTATCAGCCTCTGAAACAAGACACACTATCAGCCTCTGAAACAGAGATCCAGACACACTATCAGCCTCTGAAACAAGACACACTATCAGCCTCTGAAACACAGATCCAGACATACCATCAGCCTCTGAAACACAGATCCATACACACTATCAGCCTCTGAAACAAGACACACTATCAGCCTCTGAAACACAGATCCAGACACACTATCAGCCTCTGAAACACAGATCCAGACATACTATCAGCCTCTGAAACACAGATCCAGACACACTATCAGCCTCTGAAACACAGATCCAGACATACTATCAGCCTCTGAAACACAGATCCAGACACACTATCAGCCTCTGAAACAAGACACACTATCAGCCTCTGAAACACAGATCCAGACATACTATCAGCCTCTGAAACAAGACATACTATCAGCCTCTGAAACAAGACATACTATCAGCCTCTGAAACACAGATCCAGACATACCATCAGCCTCTGAAACACAGATCCATACACACTATCAGCCTCTGAAACAAGACACACTATCAGCCTCTGAAACAAGACATACTATCAGCCTCTGAAACACAGATCCAGACACACTATCAGCCTCTGAAACACAGATCCAGACATACTATCAGCCTCTGAAACACAGATCCAGACATACTATCAGCCTCTGAAACACAGATCCAGACATACTATCAGCCTCTGAAACAAGACACACTATCAGCCTCTGAAACACAGATCCAGACACACTATCAGCCTCTGAAACACAGATCCAGACATACTATCAGCCTCTGAAACACAGATCCAGACATACTATCAGCCTCTGAAACAAGACATACTATCAGCCTCTGAAACACAGATCCAGACACACTATCAGCCTCTGAAACACAGATCCAGACACACTATCAGCCTCTGAAACACAGATCCAGACATACTATCAGCCTCTGAAACACAGATCCAGACACACTTTCAGCCTCTGAAACACAGATCCAGACATACTATCAGCCTCTGAAACACAGATCCAGACACACTATCAGCCTCTGAAACACAGATCCAGACACACTATCAGCCTCTGAAACAAGACATACTATCAGCCTCTGAAACACAGATCCAGACATACTATCAGCCTCTGAAACACAGATCCAGACATACTATCAGCCTCTGAAACACAGATCCAGACACACTATCAGCGACTGAAACAAGACATACTATCAGCCTCTGAAACACAGATCCAGACATACTATCAGCCTCTGAAACACAGATCCAGACACACTATCAGCCTCTGAAACACAGATCCAGACATACTATCAGCCTCTGAAACACAGATCCAGACATACTATCAGCCTCTGAAACAAGACATACTATCAGCCTCTGAAACAAGACATACTATCAGCCTCTGAAACAAGACATACTATCAGCCTCTGAAACAAGACACACTATCAGCCTCTGAAACAAGACACACTATCAGCCTCTGAAACAAGACACACTATCAGCCTCTGAAACAAGACATACTATCAGCCTCTGAAACACAGATCCAGACACACTATCAGCCTCTGAAACACAGATCCAGACATACCATCAGCCTCTGAAACACAGATCCATACACACTATCAGGCTCTGAAACAAGACACACTATCAGCCTCTGAAACAAGACATACTATCAGCCTCTGAAACACAGATCCAGACACACTATCAGCCTCTGAAACACAGATCCAGACATACTATCAGCCTCTGAAACACAGATCCAGACATACTATCAGCCTCTGAAACACAGATCCAGACATACTATCAGCCTCTGAAACAAGACACACTATCAGCCTCTGAAACACAGATCCAGACACACTATCAGCCTCTGAAACACAGATCCAGACATACTATCAGCCTCTGAAACACAGATCCAGACATACTATCAGCCTCTGAAACAAGACATACTATCAGCCTCTGAAACACAGATCCAGACACACTATCAGCCTCTGAAACACAGATCCAGACACACTATCAGCCTCTGAAACACAGATCCAGACATACTATCAGCCTCTGAAACACAGATCCAGACACACTATCAGCCTCTGAAACACAGATCCAGACATACTATCAGCCTCTGAAACACAGATCCAGACACACTTTCAGCCTCTGAAACACAGATCCAGACATACTATCAGCCTCTGAAACACAGATCCAGACACACTATCAGCCTCTGAAACACAGATCCAGACACACTATCAGCCTCTGAAACAAGACATACTATCAGCCTCTGAAACACAGATCCAGACATACTATCAGCCTCTGAAACAGAGATCCAGACACACTATCAGCCTCTGAAACAAGACATACTATCAGCCTCTGAAACACAGATCCACACATACTATCAGCCTCTGAAACACAGATCCTGACATACTATCAGCCTCTGAAACACAGATCCAGACACACTATCAGCCTCTGAAACAAGACATACTATCAGCCTCTGAAACACAGATCCAGACATACTATCAGCCTCTGAAACACAGATCCAGACACACTATCAGCCTCTGAAACACAGATCCAGACATACTATCAGCCTCTGAAACAAGACATAATATCAGCCTCTGAAACACAGATCCAGACATACTATCAGCCTCTGAAACAGAGATCCAGACACACTATCAGCCTCTGAAACAAGATATACTATCAGCCTCTGAAACACAGATCCAGACATACTATCAGCCTCTGAAACACAGATCCTGACATACTATCAGCCTCTGAAACACAGATCCAGACACACTATCAGCCTCTGAAACAAGACATACTATCAGCCTCTGAAACACAGATCCAGACATACTATCAGCCTCTGAAACACAGATCCAGACACACTATCAGCCTCTGAAACACAGATCCAGACATACTATCAGCCTCTGAAACACAGATCCAGACACACTATCAGCCTCTGAAACACAGATCCAGACACACTATCAGCCTCTGAAACAAGACATACTATCAGCCTCTGAAACACAGTCAGACATACTATCAGCCTCTGAAACAGATCAGACACACTATCAGCCTCTGAAACAAGACATACTATCAGCCTCTGAAACACAGATCCACACAACTATCAGCCTCTGAAACACAGATGACATACTATCAGCCTCTGAAACACAGATCAGACACACTATCAGCCTCTGAAACAAGACATACTATCAGCCTCTGAAACACAGATCCAGACACACTATCAGCCTCTGAAACACAGATCCAGACACACTATCAGCCTCTGAAACACAGATCCGACACTATCAGCCTTGACAAGATCCAGACATACTATCAGCCTCTGAAACACAGATCCAGACACACTATCAGCCTCTGAAACAAGACACACTATCAGCCTCTGAAACACAGATCCAGACATACTATCAGCCTCTGAAACAGACAGACATACTATCAGCCTCTGAAACAAGACATACTATCAGCCTCTGAAACACAGATCCAGACATACCATCAGCCTCTGAAACACAGATCCATACACACTATCAGCCTCTGAAACAAGACACACTATCAGCCTCTGAAACAAGACATACTATCAGCCTCTGAAACACAGATCCAGACACACTATCAGCCTCTGAAACACAGATCCAGACATACTATCAGCCTCTGAAACACAGATCCAGACATACTATCAGCCTCTGAAACACAGATCCAGACATACTATCAGCCTCTGAAACAAGACACACTATCAGCCTCTGAAACACAGATCCAGACACACTATCAGACTCTGAAACACAGATCCAGACATACTATCAGCCTCTGAAACACAGATCCAGACATACTATCAGCCTCTGAAACAAGACATACTATCAGCCTCTGAAACACAGATCCAGACACACTATCAGCCTCTGAAACACAGATCCAGACACACTATCAGCCTCTGAAACACAGATCCAGACATACTATCAGCCTCTGAAACACAGATCCAGACACACTTTCAGCCTCTGAAACACAGATCCAGACATACTATCAGCCTCTGAAACACAGATCCAGACACACTATCAGCCTCTGAAACACAGATCCAGACACACTATCAGCCTCTGAAACAAGACATACTATCAGCCTCTGAAACACAGATCCAGACATACTATCAGCCTCTGAAACACAGATCCAGACATACTATCAGCCTCTGAAACACAGATCCAGACACACTATCAGCGGCTGAAACAAGACATACTATCAGCCTCTGAAACACAGATCCAGACATACTATCAGCCTCTGAAACACAGATCCAGACACACTATCAGCCTCTGAAACACAGATCCAGACATACTATCAGCCTCTGAAACACAGATCCAGACATACTATCAGCCTCTGAAACAAGACATACTATCAGCCTCTGAAACAAGACATACTATCAGCCTCTGAAACAAGACATACTATCAGCCTCTGAAACAAGACACACTATCAGCCTCTGAAACAAGACACACTATCAGCCTCTGAAACAAGACACACTATCAGCCTCTGAAACAAGACATACTATCAGCCTCTGAAACACAGATCCAGACACACTATCAGCCTCTGAAACACAGATCCAGACATACCATCAGCCTCTGAAACACAGATCCATACACACTATCAGGCTCTGAAACAAGACACACTATCAGCCTCTCTGAAACAAGACATACTATCAGCCTCTGAAACACAGATCCAGACACACTATCAGCCTCTGAAACACAGATCCAGACATACTATCAGCCTCTGAAACACAGATCCAGACATACTATCAGCCTCTGAAACACAGATCCAGACATACTATCAGCCTCTGAAACAAGACACACTATCAGCCTCTGAAACACAGATCCAGACACACTATCAGCCTCTGAAACACAGATCCAGACATACTATCAGCCTCTGAAACACAGATCCAGACATACTATCAGCCTCTGAAACAAGACATACTATCAGCCTCTGAAACACAGATCCAGACACACTATCAGCCTCTGAAACACAGATCCAGACACACTATCAGCCTCTGAAACACAGATCCAGACATACTATCAGCCTCTGAAACACAGATCCAGACACACTATCAGCCTCTGAAACACAGATCCAGACATACTATCAGCCTCTGAAACACAGATCCAGACACACTTTCAGCCTCTGAAACACAGATCCAGACATACTATCAGCCTCTGAAACACAGATCCAGACACACTATCAGCCTCTGAAACAAGACATACTATCAGCCTCTGAAACACAGATCCAGACATACTATCAGCCTCTGAAACAGAGATCCAGACACACTATCAGCCTCTGAAACAAGACATACTATCAGCCTCTGAAACACAGATCCACACATACTATCAGCCTCTGAAACACAGATCCTGACATACTATCAGCCTCTGAAACACAGATCCAGACACACTATCAGCCTCTGAAACAAGACATACTATCAGCCTCTGAAACACAGATCCAGACATACTATCAGCCTCTGAAACACAGATCCAGACACACTATCAGCCTCTGAAACACAGATCCAGACATACTATCAGCCTCTGAAACAAGACATACTATCAGCCTCTGAAACACAGATCCAGACATACTATCAGCCTCTGAAACAGAGATCCAGACACACTATCAGCCTCTGAAACAAGACATACTATCAGCCTCTGAAACACAGATCCAGACATACTATCAGCCTCTGAAACACAGATCCTGACATACTATCAGCCTCTGAAACACAGATCCAGACACACTATCAGCCTCTGAAACACAGATCCAGACATACTATCAGCCTCTGAAACACAGATCCAGACACACTATCAGCCTCTGAAACACAGATCCAGACATACTATCAGCCTCTGAAACAAGACATACTATCAGCCTCTGAAACAAGACATACTATCAGCCTCTGAAACAAGACATACTATCAGCCTCTGAAACAAGACATACTATCAGCCTCTGAAACAAGACACACTATCAGCCTCTGAAACAAGACATACTATCAGCCTCTGAAACAAGACACACTATCAGCCTCTGAAACAAGACACACTATCAGCCTCTGAAACACAGATCCAGACACACTATCAGCCTCTGAAACAAGACACACTATCAGCCTCTGAAACACAGATCCAGACATACCATCAGCCTCTGAAACACAGATCCATACACACTATCAGCCTCTGAAACAAGACACACTATCAGCCTCTGAAACACAGATCCAGACACACTATCAGCCTCTGAAACACAGATCCAGACATACTATCAGCCTCTGAAACACAGATCCAGACACACTATCAGCCTCTGAAACACAGATCCAGACATACTATCAGCCTCTGAAACACAGATCCAGACACACTATCAGCCTCTGAAACAAGACACACTATCAGCCTCTGAAACACAGATCCAGACATACTATCAGCCTCTGAAACAAGACATACTATCAGCCTCTGAAACAAGACATACTATCAGCCTCTGAAACACAGATCCAGACATACCATCAGCCTCTGAAACACAGATCCATACACACTATCAGCCTCTGAAACAAGACACACTATCAGCCTCTGAAACAAGACATACTATCAGCCTCTGAAACACAGATCCAGACACACTATCAGCCTCTGAAACACAGATCCAGACATACTATCAGCCTCTGAAACACAGATCCAGACATACTATCAGCCTCTGAAACACAGATCCAGACATACTATCAGCCTCTGAAACAAGACACACTATCAGCCTCTGAAACACAGATCCAGACACACTATCAGCGACTGAAACAAGACATACTATCAGCCTCTGAAACACAGATCCAGACATACTATCAGCCTCTGAAACACAGATCCAGACACACTATCAGCCTCTGAAACACAGATCCAGACATACTATCAGCCTCTGAAACACAGATCCAGACATACTATCAGCCTCTGAAACAAGACATACTATCAGCCTCTGAAACAAGACATACTATCAGCCTCTGAAACAAGACATACTATCAGCCTCTGAAACAAGACACACTATCAGCCTCTGAAACAAGACACACTATCAGCCTCTGAAACAAGACACACTATCAGCCTCTGAAACAAGACATACTATCAGCCTCTGAAACACAGATCCAGACACACTATCAGCCTCTGAAACACAGATCCAGACATACCATCAGCCTCTGAAACACAGATCCATACACACTATCAGGCTCTGAAACAAGACACACTATCAGCCTCTGAAACAAGACATACTATCAGCCTCTGAAACACAGATCCAGACACACTATCAGCCTCTGAAACACAGATCCAGACATACTATCAGCCTCTGAAACACAGATCCAGACATACTATCAGCCTCTGAAACACAGATCCAGACATACTATCAGCCTCTGAAACAAGACACACTATCAGCCTCTGAAACACAGATCCAGACACACTATCAGCCTCTGAAACACAGATCCAGACATACTATCAGCCTCTGAAACACAGATCCAGACATACTATCAGCCTCTGAAACAAGACATACTATCAGCCTCTGAAACACAGATCCAGACACACTATCAGCCTCTGAAACACAGATCCAGACACACTATCAGCCTCTGAAACACAGATCCAGACATACTATCAGCCTCTGAAACACAGATCCAGACACACTATCAGCCTCTGAAACACAGATCCAGACATACTATCAGCCTCTGAAACACAGATCCAGACACACTATCAGCCTCTGAAACAAGACATACTATCAGCCTCTGAAACACAGATCCTGACATACTATCAGCCTCTGAAACACAGATCCAGACACACTATCAGCCTCTGAAACACAGATCCAGACATACTATCAGCCTCTGAAACACAGATCCAGACACACTTTCAGCCTCTGAAACACAGATCCAGACATACTATCAGCCTCTGAAACACAGATCCAGACACACTATCAGCCTCTGAAACACAGATCCAGACACACTATCAGCCTCTGAAACAAGACATACTATCAGCCTCTGAAACACAGATCCAGACATACTATCAGCCTCTGAAACAGAGATCCAGACACACTATCAGCCTCTGAAACAAGACATACTATCAGCCTCTGAAACACAGATCCACACATACTATCAGCCTCTGAAACACAGATCCTGACATACTATCAGCCTCTGAAACACAGATCCAGACACACTATCAGCCTCTGAAACAAGACATACTATCAGCCTCTGAAACACAGATCCAGACATACTATCAGCCTCTGAAACACAGATCCAGACACACTATCAGCCTCTGAAACACAGATCCAGACATACTATCAGCCTCTGAAACAAGACATACTATCAGCCTCTGAAACACAGATCCAGACATACTATCAGCCTCTGAAACAGAGATCCAGACACACTATCAGCCTCTGAAACAAGACATACTATCAGCCTCTGAAACACAGATCCAGACATACTATCAGCCTCTGAAACACAGATCCTGACATACTATCAGCCTCTGAAACACAGATCCAGACACACTATCAGCCTCTGAAACACAGATCCAGACATACTATCAGCCTCTGAAACACAGATCCAGACACACTATCAGCCTCTGAAACACAGATCCAGACATACTATCAGCCTCTGAAACAAGACATACTATCAGCCTCTGAAACAAGACATACTATCAGCCTCTGAAACAAGACATACTATCAGCCTCTGAAACAAGACATACTATCAGCCTCTGAAACACAGATCCAGACATACTATCAGCCTCTGAAACACAGATCCAGACAGACTATCAGCCTCTGAAACACAGATCCAGACATACTATCAGCCTCTGAAACAAGACATACTATCAGCCTCTGAAACACAGATCCAGACATACTATCAGCCTCTGAAACAGAGATCCAGACACACTATCAGCCTCTGAAACAAGACATACTATCAGCCTCTGAAACACAGATCCAGACATACTATCAGCCTCTGAAACACAGATCCTGACATACTATCAGCCTCTGAAACACAGATCCAGACACACTATCAGCCTCTGAAACACAGATCCAGACATACTATCAGCCTCTGAAACACAGATCCAGACACACTATCAGCCTCTGAAACACAGATCCAGACATACTATCAGCCTCTGAAACAAGACATACTATCAGCCTCTGAAACAAGACATACTATCAGCCTCTGAAACAAGACATACTATCAGCCTCTGAAACAAGACATACTATCAGCCTCTGAAACAAGACACACTATCAGCCTCTGAAACAAGACATACTATCAGCCTCTGAAACAAGACACACTATCAGCCTCTGAAACAAGACACACTATCAGCCTCTGAAACACAGATCCAGACACACTATCAGCCTCTGAAACAAGACACACTATCAGCCTCTGAAACACAGATCCAGACATACCATCAGCCTCTGAAACACAGATCCATACACACTATCAGCCTCTGAAACAAGACACACTATCAGCCTCTGAAACACAGATCCAGACACACTATCAGCCTCTGAAACACAGATCCAGACATACTATCAGCCTCTGAAACACAGATCCAGACACACTATCAGCCTCTGAAACACAGATCCAGACATACTATCAGCCTCTGAAACACAGATCCAGACACACTATCAGCCTCTGAAACAAGACACACTATCAGCCTCTGAAACACAGATCCAGACATACTATCAGCCTCTGAAACAAGACATACTATCAGCCTCTGAAACAAGACATACTATCAGCCTCTGAAACACAGATCCAGACATACCATCAGCCTCTGAAACACAGATCCATACACACTATCAGCCTCTGAAACAAGACACACTATCAGCCTCTGAAACAAGACATACTATCAGCCTCTGAAACACAGATCCAGACACACTATCAGCCTCTGAAACACAGATCCAGACATACTATCAGCCTCTGAAACACAGATCCAGACATACTATCAGCCTCTGAAACACAGATCCAGACATACTATCAGCCTCTGAAACAAGACACACTATCAGCCTCTGAAACACAGATCCAGACACACTATCAGACTCTGAAACACAGATCCAGACATACTATCAGCCTCCTGAAACACAGATCCAGACATACTATCAGCCTCTGAAACAAGACATACTATCAGCCTCTGAAACACAGATCCAGACACACTATCAGCCTCTGAAACACAGATCCAGACACACTATCAGCCTCTGAAACACAGATCCAGACATACTATCAGCCTCTGAAACACAGATCCAGACACACTTTCAGCCTCTGAAACACAGATCCAGACATACTATCAGCCTCTGAAACACAGATCCAGACACACTATCAGCCTCTGAAACACAGATCCAGACACACTATCAGCCTCTGAAACAAGACATACTATCAGCCTCTGAAACACAGATCCTGACATACTATCAGCCTCTGAAACACAGATCCAGACACACTATCAGCCTCTGAAACACAGATCCAGACATACTATCAGCCTCTGAAACACAGATCCAGACACACTATCAGCCTCTGAAACACAGATCCAGACATACTATCAGCCTCTGAAACAAGACATACTATCAGCCTCTGAAACAAGACATACTATCAGCCTCTGAAACAAGACATACTATCAGCCTCTGAAACAAGACATACTATCAGCCTCTGAAACAAGACACACTATCAGCCTCTGAAACAAGACATACTATCAGCCTCTGAAACAAGACACACTATCAGCCTCTGAAACAAGACACACTATCAGCCTCTGAAACACAGATCCAGACACACTATCAGCCTCTGAAACAAGACACACTATCAGCCTCTGAAACACAGATCCAGACATACCATCAGCCTCTGAAACACAGATCCATACACACTATCAGCCTCTGAAACAAGACACACTATCAGCCTCTGAAACACAGATCCAGACACACTATCAGCCTCTGAAACACAGATCCAGACATACTATCAGCCTCTGAAACACAGATCCAGACACACTATCAGCCTCTGAAACACAGATCCAGACATACTATCAGCCTCTGAAACACAGATCCAGACACACTATCAGCCTCTGAAACAAGACACACTATCAGCCTCTGAAACACAGATCCAGACATACTATCAGCCTCTGAAACAAGACATACTATCAGCCTCTGAAACAAGACATACTATCAGCCTCTGAAACACAGATCCAGACATACCATCAGCCTCTGAAACACAGATCCATACACACTATCAGCCTCTGAAACAAGACACACTATCAGCCTCTGAAACAAGACATACTATCAGCCTCTGAAACACAGATCCAGACACACTATCAGCCTCTGAAACACAGATCCAGACATACTATCAGCCTCTGAAACACAGATCCAGACATACTATCAGCCTCTGAAACACAGATCCAGACATACTATCAGCCTCTGAAACAAGACACACTATCAGCCTCTGAAACACAGATCCAGACACACTATCAGCGACTGAAACAAGACATACTATCAGCTTTTGAAACACAGATCCAGACATACTATCAGCCTCTGAAACACAGATCCAGACACACTATCAGCCTCTGAAACACAGATCCAGACATACTATCAGCCTCTGAAACACAGATCCAGACATACTATCAGCCTCTGAAACAAGACATACTATCAGCCTCTGAAACAAGACATACTATCAGCCTCTGAAACAAAGACATACTATCAGCCTCTGAAACAAGACACACTATCAGCCTCTGAAACAAGACACACTATCAGCCTCTGAAACAAGACACACTATCAGCCTCTGAAACAAGACATACTATCAGCCTCTGAAACACAGATCCAGACACACTATCAGCCTCTGAAACACAGATCCAGACATACCATCAGCCTCTGAAACACAGATCCATACACACTATCAGGCTCTGAAACAAGACACACTATCAGCCTCTGAAACAAGACATACTATCAGCCTCTGAAACACAGATCCAGACACACTATCAGCCTCTGAAACACAGATCCAGACATACTATCAGCCTCTGAAACACAGATCCAGACATACTATCAGCCTCTGAAACACAGATCCAGACATACTATCAGCCTCTGAAACAAGACACACTATCAGCCTCTGAAACACAGATCCAGACACACTATCAGCCTCTGAAACACAGATCCAGACATACTATCAGCCTCTGAAACACAGATCCAGACATACTATCAGCCTCTGAAACAAGACATACTATCAGCCTCTGAAACACAGATCCAGACACACTATCAGCCTCTGAAACACAGATCCAGACACACTATCAGCCTCTGAAACACAGATCCAGACATACTATCAGCCTCTGAAACACAGATCCAGACACACTATCAGCCTCTGAAACACAGATCCAGACATACTATCAGCCTCTGAAACACAGATCCAGACACACTTTCAGCCTCTGAAACACAGATCCAGACATACTATCAGCCTCTGAAACACAGATCCAGACACACTATCAGCCTCTGAAACACAGATCCAGACACACTATCAGCCTCTGAAACAAGACATACTATCAGCCTCTGAAACACAGATCCAGACATACTATCAGCCTCTGAAACAGAGATCCAGACACACTATCAGCCTCTGAAACAAGACATACTATCAGCCTCTGAAACACAGATCCACACATACTATCAGCCTCTGAAACACAGATCCTGACATACTATCAGCCTCTGAAACACAGATCCAGACACACTATCAGCCTCTGAAACAAGACATACTATCAGCCTCTGAAACACAGATCCAGACATACTATCAGCCTCTGAAACACAGATCCAGACACACTATCAGCCTCTGAAACACAGATCCAGACATACTATCAGCCTCTGAAACAAGACATACTATCAGCCTCTGAAACACAGATCCAGACATACTATCAGCCTCTGAAACAGAGATCCAGACACACTATCAGCCTCTGAAACAAGACATACTATCAGCCTCTGAAACACAGATCCAGACATACTATCAGCCTCTGAAACACAGATCCTGACATACTATCAGCCTCTGAAACACAGATCCAGACACACTATCAGCCTCTGAAACACAGATCCAGACATACTATCAGCCTCTGAAACACAGATCCAGACACACTATCAGCCTCTGAAACACAGATCCAGACATACTATCAGCCTCTGAAACAAGACATACTATCAGCCTCTGAAACAAGACATACTATCAGCCTCTGAAACAAGACATACTATCAGCCTCTGAAACAAGACATACTATCAGCCTCTGAAACAAGACACACTATCAGCCTCTGAAACAAGACATACTATCAGCCTCTGAAACAAGACACACTATCAGCCTCTGAAACAAGACACACTATCAGCCTCTGAAACACAGATCCAGACACACTATCAGCCTCTGAAACAAGACACACTATCAGCCTCTGAAACACAGATCCAGACATACCATCAGCCTCTGAAACACAGATCCATACACACTATCAGCCTCTGAAACAAGACACACTATCAGCCTCTGAAACACAGATCCAGACACACTATCAGCCTCTGAAACACAGATCCAGACATACTATCAGCCTCTGAAACACAGATCCAGACACACTATCAGCCTCTGAAACACAGATCCAGACATACTATCAGCCTCTGAAACACAGATCCAGACACACTATCAGCCTCTGAAACAAGACACACTATCAGCCTCTGAAACACAGATCCAGACATACTATCAGCCTCTGAAACAAGACATACTATCAGCCTCTGAAACAAGACATACTATCAGCCTCTGAAACACAGATCCAGACATACCATCAGCCTCTGAAACACAGATCCATACACACTATCAGCCTCTGAAACAAGACACACTATCAGCCTCTGAAACACAGATCCAGACACACTATCAGCCTCTGAAACACAGATCCAGACATACTATCAGCCTCTGAAACACAGATCCAGACATACTATCAGCCTCTGAAACACAGATCCAGACATACTATCAGCCTCTGAAACAAGACACACTATCAGCCTCTGAAACACAGATCCAGACACACTATCAGACTCTGAAACACAGATCCAGACATACTATCAGCCTCTGAAACACAGATCCAGACATACTATCAGCCTCTGAAACAAGACATACTATCAGCCTCTGAAACACAGATCCAGACACACTATCAGCCTCTGAAACACAGATCCAGACACACTATCAGCCTCTGAAACACAGATCCAGACATACTATCAGCCTCTGAAACACAGATCCAGACACACTTTCAGCCTCTGAAACACAGATCCAGACATACTATCAGCCTCTGAAACACAGATCCAGACACACTATCAGCCTCTGAAACACAGATCCAGACACACTATCAGCCTCTGAAACAAGACATACTATCAGCCTCTGAAACACAGATCCAGACATACTATCAGCCTCTGAAACACAGATCCAGACATACTATCAGCCTCTGAAACACAGATCCAGACACACTATCAGCGACTGAAACAAGACATACTATCAGCCTCTGAAACACAGATCCAGACATACTATCAGCCTCTGAAACACAGATCCAGACACACTATCAGCCTCTGAAACACAGATCCAGACATACTATCAGCCTCTGAAACACAGATCCAGACATACTATCAGCCTCTGAAACAAGACATACTATCAGCCTCTGAAACAAGACATACTATCAGCCTCTGAAACAAGACATACTATCAGCCTCTGAAACAAGACACACTATCAGCCTCTGAAACAAGACACACTATCAGCCTCTGAAACAAGACACACTATCAGCCTCTGAAACAAGACATACTATCAGCCTCTGAAACACAGATCCAGACACACTATCAGCCTCTGAAACACAGATCCAGACATACCATCAGCCTCTGAAACACAGATCCATACACACTATCAGGCTCTGAAACAAGACACACTATCAGCCTCTGAAACAAGACATACTATCAGCCTCTGAAACACAGATCCAGACACACTATCAGCCTCTGAAACACAGATCCAGACATACTATCAGCCTCTGAAACACAGATCCAGACATACTATCAGCCTCTGAAACACAGATCCAGACATACTATCAGCCTCTGAAACAAGACACACTATCAGCCTCTGAAACACAGATCCAGACACACTATCAGCCTCTGAAACACAGATCCAGACATACTATCAGCCTCTGAAACACAGATCCAGACATACTATCAGCCTCTGAAACAAGACATACTATCAGCCTCTGAAACACAGATCCAGACACACTATCAGCCTCTGAAACACAGATCCAGACACACTATCAGCCTCTGAAACACAGATCCAGACATACTATCAGCCTCTGAAACACAGATCCAGACACACTATCAGCCTCTGAAACACAGATCCAGACATACTATCAGCCTCTGAAACACAGATCCAGACACACTTTCAGCCTCTGAAACACAGATCCAGACATACTATCAGCCTCTGAAACACAGATCCAGACACACTATCAGCCTCTGAAACACAGATCCAGACACACTATCAGCCTCTGAAACAAGACATACTATCAGCCTCTGAAACACAGATCCAGACATACTATCAGCCTCTGAAACAGAGATCCAGACACACTATCAGCCTCTGAAACAAGACATACTATCAGCCTCTGAAACACAGATCCACACATACTATCAGCCTCTGAAACACAGATCCTGACATACTATCAGCCTCTGAAACACAGATCCAGACACACTATCAGCCTCTGAAACAAGACATACTATCAGCCTCTGAAACACAGATCCAGACATACTATCAGCCTCTGAAACACAGATCCAGACACACTATCAGCCTCTGAAACACAGATCCAGACATACTATCAGCCTCTGAAACAAGACATAATATCAGCCTCTGAAACACAGATCCAGACATACTATCAGCCTCTGAAACAGAGATCCAGACACACTATCAGCCTCTGAAACAAGATATACTATCAGCCTCTGAAACACAGATCCAGACATACTATCAGCCTCTGAAACACAGATCCTGACATACTATCAGCCTCTGAAACACAGATCCAGACACACTATCAGCCTCTGAAACAAGACATACTATCAGCCTCTGAAACACAGATCCAGACATACTATCAGCCTCTGAAACACAGATCCAGACACACTATCAGCCTCTGAAACACAGATCCAGACATACTATCAGCCTCTGAAACACAGATCCAGACACACTATCAGCCTCTGAAACACAGATCCAGACACACTATCAGCCTCTGAAACAAGACATACTATCAGCCTCTGAAACACAGATCCAGACATACTATCAGCCTCTGAAACAGAGATCCAGACACACTATCAGCCTCTGAAACAAGACATACTATCAGCCTCTGAAACACATATCCACACATACTATCAGCCTCTGAAACACAGATCCTGACATACTATCAGCCTCTGAAACACAGATCCAGACACACTATCAGCCTCTGAAACAAGACATACTATCAGCCTCTGAAACACAGATCCAGACATACTATCAGCCTCTGAAACACAGATCCAGACACACTATCAGCCTCTGAAACACAGATCCAGACATACTATCAGCCTCTGAAACAAGACATACTATCAGCCTCTGAAACACAGATCCAGACATACTATCAGCCTCTGAAACAGAGATCCAGACACACTATCAGCCTCTGAAACAAGACATACTATCAGCCTCTGAAACACAGATCCAGACATACTATCAGCCTCTGAAACACAGATCCTGACATACTATCAGCCTCTGAAACACAGATCCAGACACACTATCAGCCTCTGAAACACAGATCCAGACATACTATCAGCCTCTGAAACACAGATCCAGACACACTATCAGCCTCTGAAACACAGATCCAGACATACTATCAGCCTCTGAAACAAGACATACTATCAGCCTCTGAAACAAGACATACTATCAGCCTCTGAAACAAGACATACTATCAGCCTCTGAAACAAGACATACTATCAGCCTCTGAAACAAGACACAATATCAGCCTCTGAAACAAGACATACTATCAGCCTCTGAAACAAGACACACTATCAGCCTCTGAAACAAGACACACTATCAGCCTCTGAAACACAGATCCAGACACACTATCAGCCTCTGAAACAAGACACACTATCAGCCTCTGAAACACAGATCCAGACATACCATCAGCCTCTGAAACACAGATCCATACACACTATCAGCCTCTGAAACAAGACACACTATCAGCCTCTGAAACACAGATCCAGACACACTATCAGCCTCTGAAACACAGATCCAGACATACTATCAGCCTCTGAAACACAGATCCAGACACACTATCAGCCTCTGAAACACAGATCCAGACATACTATCAGCCTCTGAAACACAGATCCAGACACACTATCAGCCTCTGAAACAAGACACACTATCAGCCTCTGAAACACAGATCCAGACATACTATCAGCCTCTGAAACAAGACATACTATCAGCCTCTGAAACAAGACATACTATCAGCCTCTGAAACACAGATCCAGACATACCATCAGCCTCTGAAACACAGATCCATATACACTATCAGCCTCTGAAACAAGACACACTATCAGCCTCTGAAACAAGACATACTATCAGCCTCTGAAACACAGATCCAGACACACTATCAGCCTCTGAAACACAGATCCAGACATACTATCAGCCTCTGAAACACAGATCCAGACATACTATCAGCCTCTGAAACACAGATCCAGACATACTATCAGCCTCTGAAACAAGACACACTATCAGCCTCTGAAACACAGATCCAGACACACTATCAGACTCTGAAACACAGATCCAGACATACTATCAGCCTCTGAAACACAGATCCAGACATACTATCAGCCTCTGAAACACAGATCCAGACACACTTTCAGCCTCTGAAACACAGATCCAGACATACTATCAGCCTCTGAAACACAGATCCAGACACACTATCAGCCTCTGAAACACAGATCCAGACACACTATCAGCCTCTGAAACAAGACATACTATCAGCCTCTGAAACACAGATCCAGACATACTATCAGCCTCTGAAACACAGATCCAGACATACTATCAGCCTCTGAAACACAGATCCAGACACACTATCAGCCTCTGAAACAAGACATACTATCAGCCTCTGAAACACAGATCCAGACACACTATCAGCCTCTGAAACACAGATCCAGACATACTATCAGCCTCTGAAACACAGATCCAGACATACTATCAGCCTCTGAAACAAGACATACTATCAGCCTCTGAAACAAGACATACTATCAGCCTCTGAAACAAGACATACTATCAGCCTCTGAAACAAGACACACTATCAGCCTCTGAAACAAGACACACTATCAGCCTCTGAAACAAGACACACTATCAGCCTCTGAAACAAGACATACTATCAGCCTCTGAAACACAGATCCAGACACACTATCAGCCTCTGAAACACAGATCCAGACATACCATCAGCCTCTGAAACACAGATCCATACACACTATCAGGCTCTGAAACAAGACACACTATCAGCCTCTGAAACAAGACATACTATCAGCCTCTGAAACACAGATCCAGACACACTATCAGCCTCTGAAACACAGATCCAGACATACTATCAGCCTCTGAAACACAGATCCAGACATACTATCAGCCTCTGAAACACAGATCCAGACATACTATCAGCCTCTGAAACAAGACACACTATCAGCCTCTGAAACACAGATCCAGACACACTATCAGCCTCTGAAACACAGATCCAGACATACTATCAGCCTCTGAAACACAGATCCAGACATACTATCAGCCTCTGAAACAAGACATACTATCAGCCTCTGAAACACAGATCCAGACACACTATCAGCCTCTGAAACACAGATCCAGACACACTATCAGCCTCTGAAACACAGATCCAGACATACTATCAGCCTCTGAAACACAGATCCAGACACACTATCAGCCTCTGAAACACAGATCCAGACATACTATCAGCCTCTGAAACACAGATCCAGACACACTTTCAGCCTCTGAAACACAGATCCAGACATACTATCAGCCTCTGAAACACAGATCCAGACACACTATCAGCCTCTGAAACACAGATCCAGACACACTATCAGCCTCTGAAACAAGACATACTATCAGCCTCTGAAACACAGATCCAGACATACTATCAGCCTCTGAAACAGAGATCCAGACACACTATCAGCCTCTGAAACAAGACATACTATCAGCCTCTGAAACACAGATCCACACATACTATCAGCCTCTGAAACACAGATCCTGACATACTATCAGCCTCTGAAACACAGATCCAGACACACTATCAGCCTCTGAAACAAGACATACTATCAGCCTCTGAAACACAGATCCAGACATACTATCAGCCTCTGAAACACAGATCCAGACACACTATCAGCCTCTGAAACACAGATCCAGACATACTATCAGCCTCTGAAACAAGACATAATATCAGCCTCTGAAACACAGATCCAGACATACTATCAGCCTCTGAAACAGAGATCCAGACACACTATCAGCCTCTGAAACAAGATGATACTATCAGCCTCTGAAACACAGATCCAGACATACTATCAGCCTCTGAAACACAGATCCTGACATACTATCAGCCTCTGAAACACAGATCCAGACACACTATCAGCCTCTGAAACAAGACATACTATCAGCCTCTGAAACACAGATCCAGACATACTATCAGCCTCTGAAACACAGATCCAGACACACTATCAGCCTCTGAAACACAGATCCAGACATACTATCAGCCTCTGAAACACAGATCCAGACACACTATCAGCCTCTGAAACACAGATCCAGACATACTATCAGCCTCTGAAACAAGACATACTATCAGCCTCTGACACAAGACATACTATCAGCCTCTGAAACAAGACATACTATCAGCCTCTGAAACAAGACATACTATCAGCCTCTGAAACAAGACACACTATCAGCCTCTGAAACAAGACATACTATCAGCCTCTGAAACAAGACACACTATCAGCCTCTGAAACAAGACACACTATCAGCCTCTGAAACACAGATCCAGACACACTATCAGCCTCTGAAACAAGACACACTATCAGCCTCTGAAACACAGATCCAGACATACCATCAGCCTCTGAAACACAGATCCATACACACTATCAGCCTCTGAAACAAGACACACTATCAGCCTCTGAAACACAGATCCAGACACACTATCAGCCTCTGAAACACAGATCCAGACATACTATCAGCCTCTGAAACACAGATCCAGACACACTATCAGCCTCTGAAACACAGATCCAGACATACTATCAGCCTCTGAAACACAGATCCAGACACACTATCAGCCTCTGAAACAAGACACACTATCAGCCTCTGAAACACAGATCCAGACATACTATCAGCCTCTGAAACAAGACATACTATCAGCCTCTGAAACAAGACATACTATCAGCCTCTGAAACACAGATCCAGACATACCATCAGCCTCTGAAACACAGATCCATACACACTATCAGCCTCTGAAACAAGACACACTATCAGCCTCTGAAACAAGACATACTATCAGCCTCTGAAACACAGATCCAGACACACTATCAGCCTCTGAAACACAGATCCAGACATACTATCAGCCTCTGAAACACAGATCCAGACATACTATCAGCCTCTGAAACACAGATCCAGACATACTATCAGCCTCTGAAACAAGACACACTATCAGCCTCTGAAACACAGATCCAGACACACTATCAGCCTCTGAAACACAGATCCAGACATACTATCAGCCTCTGAAACACAGATCCAGACATACTATCAGCCTCTGAAACAAGACATACTATCAGCCTCTGAAACACAGATCCAGACACACTATCAGCCTCTGAAACACAGATCCAGACACACTATCAGCCTCTGAAACACAGATCCAGACATACTATCAGCCTCTGAAACACAGATCCAGACACACTATCAGCCTCTGAAACACAGATCCAGACATACTATCAGCCTCTGAAACACAGATCCAGACACACTTTCAGCCTCTGAAACACAGATCCAGACATACTATCAGCCTCTGAAACACAGATCCAGACACACTATCAGCCTCTGAAACACAGATCCAGACACACTATCAGCCTCTGAAACAAGACATACTATCAGCCTCTGAAACACAGATCCAGACATACTATCAGCCTCTGAAACACAGATCCAGACATACTATCAGCCTCTGAAACACAGATCCAGACACACTATCAGCCTCTGAAACAAGACATACTATCAGCCTCTGAAACACAGATCCAGACATACTATCAGCCTCTGAAACACAGATCCAGACACACTATCAGCCTCTGAAACACAGATCCAGACATACTATCAGCCTCTGAAACACAGATCCAGACATACTATCAGCCTCTGAAACAAGACAACTATCAGCCTCTGAAACAAGACATACTATCAGCCTCTGAAACAAGACACACTATCAGCCTCTGAAACAAGACACACTATCAGCCTCTGAAACAAGACACACTATCAGCCTCTGAAACAAGACACACTATCAGCCTCTGAAACAAGACATACTATCAGCCTCTGAAACAAGACATACTATCAGCCTCTGAAACAAGACACACTATCAGCCTCTGAAACAAGACATACTATCAGCCTCTGAAACACAGATCCAGACATACTATCAGCCTCTGAAACACAGATCCAGACATACTATCAGCCTCTGAAACACAGATCCAGACACACTATCAGCCTCTGAAACACAGATCCAGACATACTATCAGCCTCTGAAACAAGACACACTATCAGCCTCTGAAACACAGATCCAGACATACTATCAGCCTCTGAAACAAGACATACTATCAGCCTCTGAAACACAGATCCAGACATACTATCAGCCTCTGAAACACAGATCCAGACATACTATCAGCCTCTGAAACACAGATCCAGACATACTATCAGCCTCTGAAACACAGATCCAGACACACTATCAGCCTCTGAAACACAGATCCAGACATACTATCAGCCTCTGAAACAAGACATACTATCAGCCTCTGAAACACAGATCCAGACACACTATCAGCCTCTGAAACACAGATCCAGACATACTATCAGCCTCTGAAACAAGACATACTATCAGCCTCTGAAACAAGACATACTATCAGCCTCTGAAACACAGATCCAGACATACTATCAGCCTCTGAAACACAGATCCAGACACACTATCAGCCTCTGAAACACAGATCCAGACACACTATCAGCCTCTGAAACACAGATCCAGACATATTATCAGCCTCTGAAACACAGATCCAGACATACTATCAGCCTCTGAAACACAGATCCAGACACACTATCAGCCTCTGAAACACAGATCCAGACATACTATCAGCCTCTGAAACAAGACATACTATCAGCCTCTGAAACACAGATCCAGACATACTATCAGCCTCTGAAACAAGACATACTATCAGCCTCTGAAACACAGATCCAGACACACTATCAGCCTCTGAAACACAGATCCAGACACACTATCAGCCTCTGAAACACAGATCCAGACATACTATCAGCCTCTGAAACAAGACATACTATCAGCCTCTGAAACACAGATCCAGACATACTATCAGCCTCTGAAACACAGATCCAGACATACTATCAGCCTCTGAAACACAGATCCAGACACACTATCAGCCTCTAAAACACAGATCCAGACATACTATCAGCCTCTGAAACACAGATCCAGACATACTATCAGCCTCTGAAACACAGATCCAGACATACTATCAGCCTCTGAAACACAGATCCAGACACACTATCAGCCTCTGAAACACAGATCCAGACATACTATCAGCCTCTGAAACAAGACATACTATCAGCCTCTGAAACACAGATCCAGACATACTATCAGCCTCTGAAACACAGATCCAGACATACTATCAGCCTCTGAAACAAGACATACTATCAGCCTCTGAAACACAGATCCAGACACACTATCAGCCTCTGAAACACAGATCCAGACATACTATCAGCCTCTGAAACAAGACATACTATCAGCCTCTGAAACAAGACATACTATCAGCCTCTGAAACACAGATCCAGACATACTATCAGCCTCTGAAACACAGATCCAGACATACTATCAGCCTCTGAAACACAGATCCAGACATACTATCAGCCTCTGAAACAAGACATACTATCAGCCTCTGAAACAAGACACACTATCAGCCTCTGAAACAAGACACACTATCAGCCTCTGAAACACAGATCCAGACATACTATCAGCCTCTGAAACACAGATCCAGACATACTATCAGCCTCTGAAACACAGATCCAGACAGACTATCAGCCTCTGAAACACAGATCCAGACATACTATCAGCCTCTGAAACAAGACATACTATCAGCCTCTGAAACACAGATCCAGACACACTATCAGCCTCTGAAACACAGATCCAGACATACTATCAGCCTCTGAAACACAGATCCAGACATACTATCAGCCTCTGAAACACAGATCCAGACATACTATCAGCCTCTGAAACACAGATCCAGACATACTATCAGCCTCTGAAACACAGATCCAGACACACTATCAGCCTCTGAAACACAGATCCAGACATACTATCAGCCTCTGAAACACAGATCCAGACATACTATCAGCCTCTGAAACACAGATCCAGACATACTATCAGCCTCTGAAACACAGATCCAGACATACTATCAGCCTCTGAAACACAGATCCAGACATACTATCAGCCTCTGAAACAAGACATACTATCAGCCTCTGAAACACAGATCCAGACATAGTATCAGCCTCTGAAACACAGATCCAGACATACTATCAGCCTCTGAAACACAGATCCAGACATACTATCAGCCTCTGAAACACAGATCCAGACATACTATCAGCCTCTGAAACAAGACATACTATCAGCCTCTGAAACACAGATCCAGACACACTATCAGCCTCTGAAACACAGATCCAGACATACTATCAGCCTCTGAAACACAGATCCAGACACACTATCAGCCTCTGAAACACAGATCCAGACATACTATCAGCCTCTGAAACACAGATCCAGACATACTATCAGCCTCTGAAACACAGATCCAGACATACTATCAGCCTCTGAAACAAGACATACTATCAGCCTCTGAAACAAGACACACTATCAGCCTCTGAAACACAGATCCAGACATACTATCAGCCTCTGAAACACAGATCCAGACATACTATCAGCCTCTGAAACACAGATCCAGACACACTATCAGCCTCTGAAACACAGATCCAGACATACTATCAGCCTCTGAAACACAGATCCAGACATACTATCAGCCTCTGAAACACAGATCCAGACATACTATCAGCCTCTGAAACACAGATCCAGACATACTATCAGCCTCTGAAACACAGATCCAGACACACTATCAGCCTCTGAAACACAGATCCAGACATACTATCAGCCTCTGAAACACAGATCCAGACATACTATCAGCCTCTGAAACACAGATCCAGACATACTATCAGCCTCTGAAACACAGATCCAGACATACTATCAGCCTCTGAAACACAGATCCAGAAATACTATCAGCCTCTGAAACAAGACATACTATCAGCCTCTGAAACACAGATCCAGACATAGTATCAGCCTCTGAAACACAGATCCAGACATACTATCAGCCTCTGAAACACAGATCCAGACATTCTATCAGCCTCTGAAACACAGATCCAGACATACTATCAGCCTCTGAAACAAGACATACTATCAGCCTCTGAAACACAGATCCAGACACACTATCAGCCTCTGAAACACAGATCCAGACATACTATCAGCCTCTGAAACACAGATCCAGACATACTATCAGCCTCTGAAACAAGACATACTATCAGCCTCTGAAACACAGATCCAGACATACTATCAGCCTCTGAAACACAGATCCAGACACACTATCAGCCTCTGAAACACAGATCCAGACATACTATCAGCCTCTGAAACACAGATCCAGACATACTATCAGCCTCTGAAACAAGACATACTATCAGCCTCTGAAACACAGATCCAGACACACTATCAGCCTCTGAAACACAGATCCAGACATACAGTGGGGAAAAAAAGTATTTAGTCAGCCACCAATTGTGCAAGTTCTCCCACTTAAAAAGATGAGAGGCCTGTAATTTTCATCATAGGTACACGTCAACTATGACAGACAAAATGAGAAAGAAAAATCCAGAAAATCACATTGTAGGATTTTTAATGAATTTAAACCACACTAACCCTAACTAACACTAATCATAACTAACCCTAACCCTAACTAACCCTATTCATAACTAAGCCTAACTAACCCTAACCCTAACTAACACTAACCCTAACTAACCCTAATCATAACTAACCCTAACTAACCCTAACTAACCCTAACTAACACTAACTAACACTAACCCTAACTAACCCTAACTAACACTAATCATAACTAACCCTAACTAACTCTAACCCTAACTAACCCTAACCCTAACTAACACTAATCATAACTAACCCTAACTAACCCTAATCATAACTAACCCTAATCATAACTAACCCTAACTAACCCTAATCATAACTAACCCTAACCCTAACTAACCCTAATCATAACTAACCCTAACTAACCCTAATCATAACTAACCCTAACTAACCCTAATCATAACTAACCCTAACCCTAACTAACACTAATCATAACTAACCCTAACTAACCCTAATCATAACTAACACTAATCATAACTAACCCTAATCATAACTAACCCTAATCATAACTAACCCTAACTAACCCTAATCATAACTAACCCTAACCCTAACTAACCCTAATCATAACTAACCCTAACTAAACCTAATCATAACTAACACTAACTAACACTAACTAACACTAACTAACCCTAACCCTAACTAGCCTCCTGTGTGAGCGGCTGATGGATGACGTCGGGCTCAGGTTATAGACAGAAGCATGCTACATGGCAGACCAATCCCTCAGGTTATAGACAGAAGCATGCTACATGGCAGACCAATCCCTCAGGTTATAGACAGAAGCGTGCTACATGGCAGACCAATCCCTCAGGTTATAGACAGAAGCGTGCTACATGGCAGACCAATCCCTCAGGTTATAGACAGAAGCGTGCTACATGGCAGACCAATCCCTCAGGTTATAGACAGAAGCGTGCTACATGGCAGACCAATCCCTCAGGTTATAGACAGAAGCGTGCTACATGGCAGACCAATCCCTCAGGTTATAGACAGAAGCGTGCTACATGGCAGACCAATCCCTCAGGTTATAGACAGAAGCATGCTACATGGCAGACCAATCCCTCAGGTTATAGACAGAAGCATGCTACATGGCAGACCAATCCCTCAGGTTATAGACAGAAGCGTGCTACATGGCAGACCAATCCCTCAGGTTATAGACAGAAGCGTGCTACATGGCAGACCAATCCCTCAGGTTATAGACAGAAGCGTGCTACATGGCAGACCAATCCCTCAGGTTATAGACAGAAGCATGCTACATGGCAGACCAATCCCTCAGGTTATAGACAGAAGCGTGCTACATGGCAGACCAATCCCTCAGGTTATAGACAGAAGCGTGCTACATGGCAGACCAATCCCTCAGGTTATAGACAGAAGCGTGCTACATGGCAGACCAATCCCTCAGGTTATAGACAGAAGCGTGCTACATGGCAGACCAATCCCTCAGGTTATAGACAGTAGCGTGCTACATGGCAGACCAATCCCTCAGGTTATAGACAGAAGCGTGCTACATGGCAGACCAATCCCTCAGGTTATAGACAGAAGCATGCTACATGGCAGACCAATCCCTCAGGTTATAGACAGAAGCATGCTACATGGCAGACCAATCCCTCAGGTTATAGACAGAAGCGTGCTACATGGCAGACCAATCCCTCAGGTTATAGACAGAAGCATGCTACATGGCAGACCAATCCCTCAGGTTATAGACAGAAGCATGCTACATGGCAGACCAATCCCTCAGGTTATAGACAGAAGCGTGCTACATGGCAGACCAATCCCTCAGGTTATAGACAGAAGCGCGCTACATGGCAGACCAATCCCTCAGGTTATAGACAGAAGCGCGCTACATGGCAGACCAATCCCTCAGGTTATAGACAGAAGCGCTACATGGCAGACCAATCCCTCAGGTTATAGACAGAAGCATGCTACATGGCAGACCAATCCCTCAGGTTATAGACAGAAGCATGCTACATGGCAGACCAATCCCTCAGGTTATAGACAGAAGCGTGCTACATGGCAGACCAATCCCTCAGGTTATAGACAGAAGCATGCTACATGGCAGACCAATCCCTCAGGTTATAGACAGAAGCGTGCTACATGGCAGACCAATCCCTCAGGTTATAGACAGAAGCGTGCTACATGGCAGACCAATCCCTCAGGTTATAGACAGAAGCGCGCTACATGGCAGACCAATCCCTCAGGTTATAGACAGAAGCGCGCTACATGGCAGACCAATCCCTCAGGTTATAGACAGTAGCGTGCTACATGGCAGACCAATCCCTCAGGTTATAGACAGAAGCGTGCTACATGGCAGACCAATCCCTCAGGTTATAGACAGAAGCGTGCTACATGGCAGACCAATCCCTCAGGTTATAGACAGAAAGCGCTACATGGCAGACCAATCCCTCAGGTTATAGACAGAAGCGCGCTACATGGCAGACCAATCCCTCAGGTTATAGACAGAAGCGTGCTACATGGCAGACCAATCCCTCAGGTTATAGACAGAAGCGTGCTACATGGCAGACCAATCCCTCAGGTTATAGACAGAAGCATGCTACATGGCAGACCAATCCCTCAGGTTATAGACAGAAGCGTGCTACATGGCAGACCAATCCCTCAGGTTATAGACAGAAGCATGCTACATGGCAGACCAATCCCTCAGGTTATAGACAGAAGCGTGCTACATGGCAGACCAATCCCTCAGGTTATAGACAGAAGCGTGCTACATGGCAGACCAATCCCTCAGGTTATAGACAGAAGCGCGCTACATGGCAGACCAATCCCTCAGGTTATAGACAGAAGCGCGCTACATGGCAGACCAATCCCTCAGGTTATAGACAGAAGCGCGCTACATGGCAGACCAATCCCTCAGGTTATAGACAGAAGCATGCTACATGGCAGACCAATCCCTCAGGTTATAGACAGAAGCATGCTACATGGCAGACCAATCCCTCAGGTTATAGACAGAAGCGTGCTACATGGCAGACCAATCCCTCAGGTTATAGACAGAAGCATGCTACATGGCAGACCAATCCCTCAGGTTATAGACAGAAGCGTGCTACATGGCAGACCAATCCCTCAGGTTATAGACAGAAGCGTGCTACATGGCAGACCAATCCCTCAGGTTATAGACAGAAGCGCTACATGGCAGACCAATCCCTCAGGTTATAGACAGAAGCGCGCTACATGGCAGACCAATCCCTCAGGTTATAGACAGAAGCGTGCTACATGGCAGACCAATCCCTCAGGTTATAGACAGAAGCGTGCTACATGGCAGACCAATCCCTCAGGTTATAGACAGAAGCGTGCTACATGGCAGACCAATCCCCTCAGGTTATAGACAGAAGCGCGCTACATGGCAGACCAATCCCTCAGGTTATAGACAGAAGCGTGCTACATGGCAGACCAATCCCTCAGGTTATAGACAGAAGCGCGCTACATGGCAGACCAATCCCTCAGGTTATAGACAGAAGCGTGCTACATGGCAGACCAATCCCTCAGGTTATAGACAGAAGCGTGCTACATGGCAGACCAATCCCTCAGGTTATAGACAGAAGCGTGCTACATGGCAGACCAATCCCTCAGGTTATAGACAGAAGCATGCTACATGGCAGACCAATCCCTCAGGTTATAGACAGAAGCGTGCTACATGGCAGACCAATCCCTCAGGTTATAGACAGAAGCATGCTACATGGCAGACCAATCCCTCAGGTTATAGACAGAAGCGTGCTACATGGCAGACCAATCCCTCAGGTTATAGACAGAAGCGTGCTACATGGCAGACCAATCCCTCAGGTTATAGACAGAAGCGTGCTACATGGCAGACCAATCCCTCAGGTTATAGACAGAAGCATGCTACATGGCAGACCAATCCCTCAGGTTATAGACAGAAGCGTGCTACATGGCAGACCAATCCCTCAGGTTATAGACAGAAGCATGCTACATGGCAGACCAATCCCTCAGGTTATAGACAGAAGCGTGCTACATGGCAGACCAATCCCTCAGGTTATAGACAGAAGCGTGCTACATGGCAGACCAATCCCTCAGGTTATAGACAGAAGCGTGCTACATGGCAGACCAATCCCAACTCATCTCTCGGCATGTCCAGCCCAACCATTATCTCAGCCAATCATGGCTAGCGGGAAGGTTCCTGTCTTTTTCCGTGGTTAAACCAACTAGGCTCGTAATTTAACCATTTTATTCGTATTTACAGATGACATACAAGTTTGTTATTAAGGTACATGAAAGTTCACGTTCCAGAAGGCATTTCAGCCAAAAAACGCATTTGGATTTTTAGTGTGTGTGTGTACCTATCTGTTGAGCTTGACAGTTACTATAACTGTAGTTATGTGGTGTGTGTGGGTGTGGGTGTGTGGTGTGTGTGGGTGTATGGGTGTGGGTGTATGGTGTGTGTGTGTGTGTGTAGTGTGTGTGTAGTGTGTGTCTGTGTGTGTGTATGTAGTGTATGTACCTACCTGTCTGTTGAGCTTGACAGCCAGTATCGTGTTGCTGTAACTGTAGTTGCAGATCTCTGTTCCCTTCTTGAAGTGACAGACCTTCAGCTTCCTGGGAGCCTTCAGACTGACGATGGCCACCAGACTACTGCTGAACAGACGCTCTACAATACACACATCCTCCGTGTCCGCTGGCGCACACACACACACACACACACACACCCCATTACTACCAAACAGTAATAGTAATATTATAGCACCCCCCATTACTAGCTTCCTGGGAGCCTTCAGACTGACGATGGCCACCAGACTACTGCTGAACAGACGCTCTACAATACACACATCCTCCGTGTCCGCTGGGCGCACACACACACACACACCATACACACACACACACACCATACACACACACACCACACACACACACACACGCACACACACACACGCACACACACACACACACACACCCCATTACTACCAAACAGTAATAGTAATATTATAGAGGAGAGTAATTCCATATTATAATGATACTATATTAACAGGGGGGACTATGACTGTTTGGACTGTGAGTGGAATGCATATATGTAGTGTATGTACAGTGCTTTTGGAAAGTATTCAGACCCCTTTACTTTTTCCACATTTTGTTACGTTACAGCCTTATTCTAAAATTGATTAAATCGTTTTTTCCCCCTCATCAAATCTACACACAATACCCCATAATGACAAAGTGAAAACAGTTTTTTTGAATTTTTGCAAAGGTATTACAAATAAAACACAGAAATACCTTATTTACATAAGTATTCAGACCCTTTGCTATGAGACTCGAAATTGAGCTCAGGTGCATCCTGTTTCCATTGATGTTTCTACAACTTGGAGTCCACCAGTGGTAAATTCAATTGATTGGACATGATTTGGAAAGGCACACACCTGTCTATATAAGGTCCCACAGTTGACAGTGCATGTCAGAGCAAAAACATTTACATTTTTACATTTACGTCATTTAGCAGACGCTCTTATCCAGAGCGACTTAGTTAGTGAATCCTTTTTTTTTTTTTTTTTATACTGGCCCCCCGTGGGAATCGAACCCACAACCCTGGCGTTGCAAACGCCATGCTCTATCAACTGAGCTACATCCCTGCCGGCCATTCCCTTCCCTACCCTGGACGACGCTGGGCCAATTGTGCGCCGCCCATGAGTCTCCCGGTCGCGGCCAGCTGCGACAGAGCCTGGATATGAACCAGGATCTCTAGTGGCACAGTTAGCACTGCGATGCAGTGCCTTAGACCACTGCACCACTCAGGAGTAAAAACCAAGCCATGAGGTCGAAGGAATTGTCCGTAGAGCTCTGAGACAGGATTGTGTCAAGGCACAGATCTGGGGAAGGGTACCAAAACATTTCTGCAGCATTGAAGGTCCCTAAGAACACAGTGGCCTCCATCATTCTTAAATGGAAGAAGTTTGGAACCACCAAGACTCTTCCTAGAGCTGGCCGCCCGGCCAAACTGAGCAATCGGGGGAGAAGGGCCTTGGTCAGGAAGGTGACCAAGAACCCGATGGTCACTCTGACAGAGCTCCAGAGTTATTCTGTGGAGATGGGAGAACCTTCCAGAAGGACAACCATCTCTGCAGCACGCCACCAATCAGGCCTTTATGGTAGAGTGTCCAGATGGAAGCCACTCCTCAGTAAAAGGAACATGACAGCCCGCTTGGAGTTTGCCAAAAGGCACCTAAAGACTCTCAGACCATGAGAAACAAGATTCTCTGGTCTGATGAAATCAAGATTGAACTCTTTGGGCTGAATGCCAAGCGTCACATCTGTAGGAAACCTGGCACCATCCCTATGGTGAAGCATGGTGGTGGCAGCTTCATGCTGTGGGGATGTTTTTCAGCAGCAGGAACTGCGAGACTAGTCAGGATCGTGGGAAAGATGAACGGAGCAAAGTACAGAGAGATCCTTGATGAAAACCTGCTCCAGAGTGCTCAGGACCTCAGACTGGGGCGAAGGTTCACCTTCCAACAGGACAACGACCCTAAGCACACAGCCAAGACAACGCAGGAGTGGCTTCGGGACAAGTCTCTGAATGTCCTTGAGTGGCCCAGCCAGAGCCTGGACTTGAACCCAATCGAACATCTCAGGAGAGACCTGAAAATAGCTATGCAGTGACGCTCCCCATCCAACCTGACAGAGCTTGAGAGGATCTGCAGAGAAGAATGGGAGAAACTCCCCAAATACAGGTGTGCCAAGCTTGTAGCGTCATACCCCAAGAAGACTCGAGGCTGTAATCGCTGCCAAAGGTGCTTCAACAAAGTACTGAGTAAACGGTCTTAATACTTATGTAAATGTAATATTTCCTTCTTTTTTTGTTGTTGTTATAAATTAGCAAACATTTATAAAAACCAGTTTTTGCTTTGTCATTATGGGGTATTGTGTGTAGATTGATGAGGTGGAAAAAGCAATTGAATCCATTTTAGAATAAGGCTGTAACGTAACAACGTGTGGAAAAAGTCAAGGGGTCTGAACACTTTCCGAAGGCGCTGGATATATTTAGTAAATATGGAGTCAGTCCATATTACAGTAACACTACATTCAGACTGATGGCTATGACTGTGGGCTATCTAGTAAGGGCAGGATTTCTATATAGTCCATATTGTAACCCTAACCCATTCCATATGATACTCACTACATTCAGACTGATGGCTATGACTGTGGGCTATCTAGTAAGGGCAGGATTTCTATATAGTCCATATTGTAACCCTAACCCATTCCATATGATACTCACTACATTCAGACTGATGGCTATGACTGTGGGCTATCTAGTAAGGGCAGGATTTCTATATAGTCCATATTGTAACCCTAACCCATTCCATATGATACTCACTACATTCAGACTGATGGCTATGACTGTGTACTATCTAGTAAGGGCAGGATTTCTATATAGTCCATATTGTATACGTAGTCATTCCATATGATACTCACTACATTCATAAATCTGCTCCAACTTGTCCACAGACGATAGAGAGAAGAACTTGTAGCCTGATTTGGTTCCAACAGCTAAAGACCTGGAGAGAGGAGACACACACACACACACACACACACACAAACACAACACACAGACACATCAAACACACACACACACACACACACACACACAGACACACACACGTTAGAACAGATCTAAGGACTTGATGGAGAGGGAGAGAGACCGAGGGAAGAGGGCCAGAGACGGGCTGGTGACACTGGCCTGACTAGGACAGTGTGCGTTTGAGTGACATTGGTCACACGGTGTGTGTTGAAATCACACTACCCAGAAATCCCAGAGTGGTCAGCAATACAGATACAAAATACCATAAAGATCAAATGTATCAAAATAAACTACTAAATACTTATTTAAAATAAATGTATTTTTGTATTTTAAAATAGATTTGCAAGCAGCCAGTTACAAAAACATTTTACATGCCCTGACTGTGATGATGTTGTTGTTTAAATACCTTTAGTTGACCAAGTCACTCTGGAGAAGAGTGTCCTGCTAAACGACCAAAATATCAAATGTAGATGTTAAAAAATTAACTTTCCAAAAATGAACTGCAAAGCACCCCATGTATTGTTTTGGGGCGGACCTCATTAGAATAATACCCAGCAGGATGTAATTCTGTGATTTTAGGGCCATTTGGCCTTCAGGAGGTGTCCGATCTGCTAGGGCAGGGGTTCCCCTTCCAGCATTGGGGAACATCCCACGCCCCAACCCCCCCCCCCCCCCCCCGTGTGCGCACGCGCCATGTCTATTTCTATGTTTACAGTAGTAAATAGATAACCTATTCCCCCCCAGTAGTAAATAGATAAACTATTCCCCCCAGTAGTAAATAGATAACCTATTCCCCCCCAGTAGTAAATAGATAAACTATTCCCCCCCACCCCCAGTAGTAAATAGATAACCTATTCCCCCCCAGTAGTAAATAGATAACCTATCCCCCCCAGTAGTAAATAGATAACCTATTCCCCCCAGTAGTAAATAGATAACCTATTCCCCCCAGTAGTAAATAGATAACCTATTCCCCCCAGTAGTAAATAGATAACCTATTCCCCCCAGTAGTAAATAGATAACCTATTCCCCCCAGTAGTAAATAGATAACCTATTCCCCCAGTAGTAAATAGATAACCTATTCCCCCCAGTAGTAAATAGATAACCTATTCCCCCCAGTAGTAAATAGATAACCTATCCCCCCAGTAGTAAATAGATAAACTATTCCCCCCCCACCCCCAGTAGTAAATAGATAACCTATTTCAAGTGTTTTGCACTGTACGATCTGGTCCGAAGTGCAGTTTAATGGTAGAGCTTCACGGTTCACCTTTTTTAGGCTACGTCTGTATACTGAAATTTAAATTTTTCTCGAGTAGAAAATATTTCATTTTTGGCCTTTGCCATTTTTATTAGGATCCCCATTAGCTGTTGCAAAAGCAGCAGCTACTCTTCCTGGGTTCCACACAAAACATGAAACATGACATAGAAGCTTACTGCCACCGGTCGGCCATATTGGGCACTCCCCAGTAGGAGCAGTCCTCCATAGAAGCTTACTGCCACCGGTCGGCCATATTGGGCACTCCCCAGTAGGAGCAGTCCTCCATAGAAGCTTACTGCCACCGGTCGGCCATATTGGGCACTCCCCAGTAGGAGCAGTCCTCCATAGGAATTCTACAGTATTTCAATTAAAGGTTTCAAGGACTAAATTACATGTGTTTAAGTATTTGTTGTTGTTGTAGTGGGGACAGTAACATTATAACTTTCCAAAAATTACACTTTAAAGGAAAATGTTTATATATTTTTCCATTTGTATGTTTAGCTCACATAATACTGTGTAATTTAAAAGTATGCATTAAGGTGTCTGTAATAGAATAAACGTGGCAAAAGCCAAATGTAGACATTAATAAATGCATTTTATATACCTTCCCAAATTTTTTTTTACAATGGCGGGGGAGTGCCAAGATGGAGGCTTGGTGGCGTCAAAACAGCGCCCCGTGTCTGTCATCTAGTGTATATATAAATCAGACACAAACCGCATGTCGATGCATGAGAGAGGAATGTAGACAACAACAACGACTAGGGATAGAATTGGTGAAAGTTTGCCTCATCTACTTTGAAAAACTAGTCAAATGATTTCGTCAGACAGCTCTGCAGCATACTTAGGCAGGCTAGCCTAGCTTAGCTAAAGGCAATACAGTATGGGGAGAACAGAGATAACGTTAGATGGTTGTCAGGCTGGCTGCTACTGCCTGAGCAGAGATGATGACTTTAAGGAATGAAAAATTATAGAGTCAACAAATAAAACGAAGTAATATACACAACTGAAATATTTTATCATTTAATAGTAATTTCCTATTTTTCTATGTGAACCTGACAGAGACAATGGAATATTTTCAATGTTTTGGCAATTGAATGTCCACTATTTTTTTTTAATTTGGCATTTCAATTAAAAAGCGCTAATCATTTTGTCATTATTTCATAATGAATTTAATGTTTAAAAAAAGAATCGAAACCCGTTATTTTTTAAAAATAATAAACCGAAACGACCTAAAAAAGCACTAATCGTTCAGCACTAGTCCAACGCATGGTCTAAAGTTTACGGGAGGATAAGCACATTCTCAAGTCAAGTTGTTGTGCGACTTTTGCGTGAAAACTGGCGCATATTCTGAGCATACGTAGCGTTTATAAACGAGGGCCCATGTGAATGGTAGCTTCAATGATAGCTTTCTGGGCAGAGATGAGATCGGCATATTCATCGTCTCCGTTTGCCCAGATATTGGTTCAGCTTTTAATAAACTATCATATTATTGTTCCCCTCGCCTTGTTGTGTTAAACTAGCTCACTAACGGTCTATGCTTCTGGCTTTATCCAGACACTTTAGCTAACGACATGGATGCTAGCTATAGTAGGAAATGTGCAACGTGATCAGACAGCTTGTCAGTTAGCTAGCTAGCATCTCTCTCCATCGAGATACAGAGGGCTGGGACCCCTTCAACTACTCGATAGAAAACGTTAAAACCTCTGCGAGGCTCATGTAACGATTAGGCCACCCTCTCCCCTTCCCCCCCGGCCTTCCTTACGTGTTGTCCTGGTTAAAGTTGGCAAAGAGGAGCTGGCTACAGCCGGCCTCCCCGCTCTGACTAGCCAAGTTCATGGGCCCGGCACCATCTAATCAAGCCTCGGGAGAAAGCAGCAGTCGGGTAGGTTGTGGATAGTAACTGGGTAAGAATGAAGTTTTGCCTGTATTCATGGAGCCATCTCGCTCGTCTCTTCCCTTGTTCCAACGATTGTTGTTGTTTTTCTCAGTCACTGTTGCCCGCTCTTTCTGCGCATGGGCGGTGACGGCTCACTGTTGCTCTCTCTGCGCATGGGCGGTGACGGCTCACTGTTGCTCTCTCTGCGCATGGGCGGTGACGGCTCACTGTTGCGCTCTCTCTGCGCATGGGCGGTGACGGCTCACTGTTGCTCTTTCTGCGCATGGGCGGTGACGGCTCACTGTTGCGCTCTCTCTGCGCATGGGCGGTGACGGCTCACTGTTGCGCTCTCTCTGCGCATGGGCGGTGACAGCTCACTGTTGCTCTCTCTGCGCATGGGCGGTGACAGCGTCGCGCGACAGCTTTTTAAAGGGACCGTACTCCCATTTCAAGGGACCGTACTCCCATTTCAAGGGACCGTACTCCCATTTCAAGGGACCGTACTCCCATTTCAAGGGACCGTACTCCCATTTCAAAGGTTTGGTTTACGGTTGTGAATGGGGATGGAAGATAAGTCTACGTGTGGTAAATGACAATCACTTAAATGGGAACGTCTCAGAAATCTATAATGTATCGGAATCTCGTTTTTTAGTATCAGTTAAACAATAATCTGTTCAACGACCACCAAAAGATTTTATTAACTAACCCAAGATAGACCAGAGCCTGTCGTTTCCAATGGGAACACATGCATCTTTAGTGGGCAGAACAAGCAAGGAGGTGTGCAGAGCCAAGCACAACCTAGTGAGATCCTATTGGCGCGTTCTAGCATTTATTTGCAGATTTCCGTTTGGGAACGACTAGTTTGTGAAGTACGCGTGTGCAATTACTCAATTCGCCCTTGCACTCCTCCTAAACAACGCAGTTTTTAGAAACTTTGGCAAAGGGTAAAGTCTACAAAACGCGGTCCGCTCTTTTTGTTATAGATTATAGTTTTGGAAACAGAATACTATATGAAAATTAAATGTTTAATCGATTAGAAAATTAGCAGAATGTCAGCCCAAATCCATTGTTCTCCCACTGCCGGCCACTGTGCTTCCTCCCATCACCATATTTGGTAGGAAGAGGAAACGCCAACCTGATGCTTCATATTTATACATCCGGTGAAATATCTGGCTCAAATCAAATCAAATGTTATTTGTCACATGCGCCGAATACAACAGGTGTAGACCTTACAGTGAAATGCTTACTGACAAGGCCTTAACCAACAATGCAGTTTTAAGAAATATAAGTGTTCAGTAAACAATAGATAAGTAAAAAATAAAAAGCAGTAAAATAACAGTAGGGAGACTATATACAGGGGTACCAGTACAGAGTCAATATACAGGCTATATACAGGGGTACCAGTACAGAGTCAATATACAGGCTATATACAGGGGGGACCAGTACAGAGTCAATATACAGGCTATATACAGGGGTACCGGAACAGAGTCAATATACAGGCTATATACAGGGGGACCAGTACAGAGTCAATATACAGGCTATATACAGGGGGTACGGAACAGAGTCAATATATAGGCTATATACAGGGGGTACGGAACAGAGTCAATATACAGGCTATATACAGGGGTACCGGTACAGAGTCAATATACAGGCTATATACAGGGGGTACCGGAACAGAGTCAATATACAGGCTATATACAGGGGTACCGGTACAGAGTCAATATACAGGCTATATACAGGGGGTACCGGAACAGAGTCAATATACAGGCTATATACAGGGGGTACCGGTACAGAGTCAATGGGAAATAACAGTAGGGAGGCTATATACAGGGAGGTACCGGTACAGAGTCAATGTGTAATAACAGTAGGGAGGCTATATACAGGGGGTACCGGTACAGAGTCAATGGGAAATAACAGTAGGGAGGCTATATACAGGGGGTACCGGTACAGAGTCAATATACAGGCTATATACAGGGGGTACCGGAACAGAGTCAATATATAGGCTATATACAGGGGGTACCAGTACAGAGTCAATATACAGGCTATATACAGGGGGTACGGAACAGAGTCAATATATAGGCTATATACAGGGGGTACCAGTACAGAGTCAATATACAGGCTATATACAGGGGGTACCGGTACAGAGTCAATATATAGGCTATATACAGGGGGTACCGGTACAGAGTCAATGGGAAATAACAGTAGGGAGGCTATATACAGGGAGGTACCGGTACAGAGTCAATATACAGGCTATATACAGGGGGTACCGGAACAGAGTCAATATATAGGCTATATACAGGGGGTACCAGTACAGAGTCAATATACAGGCTATATACAGGGGGTACCGGAACAGAGTCAATATATAGGCTATATACAGGGGGTACCAGTACAGAGTCAATATACAGGCTATATACAGGGGGTACCGGTACAGAGTCAATATATAGGCTATATACAGGGGGTACCGGTACAGAGTCAATGGGAAATAACAGTAGGGAGGCTATATACAGGGAGGTACCGGTACAGAGTCAATGTGTAATAACAGTAGGGAGGCTATATACAGGGGGTACCGGTACAGAGTCAATGGGAAATAACAGTAGGGAGGCTATATACAGGGGGTACCGGTACATAGTCAATGTGAAATAACAGTAGAGGCTATATACAGGGGGTACCGGTACAGAGTCAATGTGTAATAACAGTAGAGAGGCTATATACAGGGGTACCGGTACAGAGTCAATGGGAAATAACAGTAGGGAGGCTATATACAGGGGGTACCGGGTACAGAGTCAATGTGTAATAACAGTAGGGAGGCTATATACAGGGGGTACCAGTACAGAGTCAATATACAGGCTATATACAGGGGGTACCGGAACAGAGTCAATATATAGGCTATATACAGGGGGTACCAGTACAGAGTCAATATACAGGCTATATACAGGGGGTACCGGTACAGAGTCAATATATAGGCTATATACAGGGGGTACCGGTACAGAGTCAATGGGAAATAACAGTAGGGGAGGCTATATACAGGGGGTACCGGTACAGAGTCAATGTGTAATAACAGTAGGGAGGCTATATACAGGGGGTACCGGTACAGAGTCAATGGGAAATAACAGTAGGGAGGCTATATACAGGGGGTACCGGTACATAGTCAATGTGAAATAACAGTAGAGGCTATATACAGGGGGTACCGGTACAGAGTCAATGTGTAATAACAGTAGAGAGGCTATATACAGGGGGTACCGGTACAGAGTCAATGGGAAATAACAGTAGGGAGGCTATATACAGGGGGGTACCGGTACAGAGTCAATGTGTAATAACAGTAGGGAGGCTATATACAGGGGGTACCAGTACAGAGTCAATATACAGGCTATATACAGGGGGTACCGGTACAGAGTCAATATATAGGCTATATACAGGGGGTACCGGTACAGAGTCAATGGGAAATAACAGTAGGGAGGCTATATACAGGGGGTACCGGTACAGAGTCAATGTGTAATAACAGTAGAGAGGCTATATACAGGGGGTACCGGTACAGAGTCAATGTGTAATAACAGTAGGGAGGCTATATACAGGGGGGTACCGGTACAGAGTCAATGTGTAATAACAGTAGAGAGGCTATATACAGGGGGTACCGTACAGAGTCAATGTGTAATAACAGTAGGGAGGCTATATACAGGGGGTACCGGTACAGAGTCAATGGGAAATAACAGTAGGGGAGGCTATATACAGGGGGGTACCGGTACAGAGTCAATGTGTAATAACAGTAGGGAGGCTATATACAGGGGGTACGGTACAGAGTCAATGGGAAATAACAGTAGGGAGGCTATATACAGGGGGTACCGGTACAGAGTCAATGTGTAATAACAGTAGGGAGGCTATATACAGGGGGGTACCGGTACAGAGTCAATATACAGGCTATATACAGGGGGGACCGGTACAGAGTCAATATACAGGCTATATACAGGGGGTACGGTACAGAGTCAATATATAGGCTATATACAGGGGGTACCGGTACAGAGTCAATATACAGGCTATATACAGGGGGTACCGGTACAGAGTCAATGTGTAATAACAGTAGGGAGGCTATATACAGGGGGTACCGGTACAGAGTCAATGTGTAATAACAGTAGAGAGGCTATATACAGGGGGTACCGGTACAGAGTCAATGGGAAATAACAGTAGGGAGGCTATATACAGGGGGTACCGGTACAGAGTCAATGTGAAATAACAGTAGAGAGGCTATATACAGGGGGTACCGGTACAGAGTCAATGTGTAATAACAGTAGGGAGGCTATATACAGGGGGTACCGGTACAGAGTCAATGTGAAATAACAGTAGGGAGGCTATATACAGGGGGTACCGGTACAGAGTCAATGTGAAATAACAGTAGAGAGGCTATATACAGGGGGTACCGGTACAGAGTCAATGGGAAATAACAGTAGGGAGGCTATATACAGGGGGTACCGGTACAGAGTCAATGTGAAATAACAGTAGAGAGGCTATATACAGGGGGGTACCGGTACAGAGTCAATGTGAAATAACAGTAGAGAGGCTATATACAGGCTATACTGGTGGTTGTTGTGGCTGAGTATTGGCGCTAAACCCTGCTGTTGGAGACCGGCATGCTAGCTGGCTGTGGCGTCTTATGACGAGGTGCCCGGACGTTTTTCACGGAATAATACTGCACCTAGTTAGCTAGCTGAATAAACTAGGTTAGTCTATTCCTAGAAAACATTGAACCGCTGTAGTTTACAACAATTATAGTTTCTGAGGTGGAAGTTGGGAGAGTTATATTTGGGAGTTGTGGTGAGGGAGGCCCCGCTCTCTCCTTTCCCAGATGTTTAGTTCATTTTATTCCGATCTCCTCTGCATTATTGTAGCCATCTGCTGCAGCCTGTCAACTATGCCTCTGCCTATCCCTGTTCTCTCCTCTCCGCACAGGCTACACAAACGCCTCACACCGCGTGGCTGCTGCCTCTCTAACCTGGTGGTCCCTGCACGCACGACCCACGTGGAGTTCCAGGTCTCAGGCAGCCTCTGGAACTGCCGTTCTGCTGCCAACAAGGCTGACTTCATCCCAGCCTATGCTAACCTCCAGTCCCTCGACTTCCTGGCGCTGACGGAAACATGGATTACCACTGAAAACACTGCTACTCCTACTGCTCTCTCCTCATCTGACCATGTGTTCTCGCATACCCCGAGAGCATCTGGTCAGAGGGGTGGTGGCACAGGAATCCTCATCTCTCCCAAGTGGACATTCTCAATTTTTCCCCTGACCCATCTGTCTGTCTCCTCATTTGAATTCCATGCTGTCACAGTCACTAGCCCATTTAAGCTTAATATCCTTGTCATCTATCGCCCTCCAGGTTCCCTTGGAGAGTTCATCAATGAGCTTGACGCCTTGATAAGTTCCTTTCCTGAGGATGGCTCACCCCTCACAGTTCTGGGGGATTTCAACCTCCCCTACGTCTACATTTGACTCATTTCTCTCTGCCTCCTTCTTTCCACTCCTCTCCTCTTTTGACCTCACCCTCTCACCGTCCCCCTACTCACAAGGCAGGCAATACGCTTGACCTCATCTTTACTAGATGCTGTTCTTCTACTAATCTCACTGCAACTCCCTCCAAGTCTCCGACCACTACTTTGTATCCTTTTCTCTCTCCCTCTCCTCCAACACTACTCACTCTGCCCCTACACAGATGGTAATGCGCCGTCGCAACCTTCCGCTCTCTCTCTCCCGCTACTCTCTCCTCTTCCATCCTATCATCTCTTCCCTCTGCTCAATCCTTCTCCCTCCGATCTCCTGATTCTGCCTCCTCGACCCTCATCTCCTCCCTTTCTGCATCCTTTGACTCTCTATGTCCCCTATCCTCCCGGCCGGCCCGGTCCTCCCCTCCAGCTCCTTGGCTTGATGACTCATTGCGAGTGTCACGACCCGGTGCGAGAAACAGTCACTAATAATTGTCAGAACCCAGAAGATGAGGCAGACACAGCTGTACTAGAGATGGTGGTTTAATAAAAGAACAAAATCTTCAGGCAAAGAAACTAAATCCACAATGTCCAAAAATAAAGCCAAGAGGCACAAAGAGGAAAACCTCCAAAAAACAAAAGAAACTCCACAAAGTGGTAAAAAACAGCAGGGAAAAACAAACCTCAAAAGACTACTCAAACAAAACACAAGAACTAAACCAGAGAACC
Organism: Coregonus clupeaformis; assembly: GCF_020615455.1. Lineage (NCBI taxonomy): Eukaryota > Metazoa > Chordata > Actinopteri > Salmoniformes > Salmonidae > Coregonus > Coregonus clupeaformis. Next base: position 105,700 of record NW_025535014.1, read on the forward strand.
TCTGGAAAATCCCACCAGAGAAATATCTATATAAAACAAGGCTTGGGCTGGGGCTGGGTGCTAACTTACAAACACTGAGCAAGGAACTGAGGAACACACAGGGTTTAAATACTAACAAGGGAATGACCTACAGGTGCAAACAATAATTAGAGCAAGAAAAACAAAAGGTACAAAAAAGGTGCAATGGGGACATCTAGTGACCAAAACCCGAACAGTCATGGCCAAAACCTGACAGAATCCCCCTCCTAGGAACGGCTCCTGACGTTCCTACCAGCCTTCTCAGGGTGGAGGGCCCTGAACTGACGAATGAGGTCAGGGTCCAGTATGTCCTTGGCAGGAACCCAGGAGCGCTCCTCGGGACCGTAGCCTTCCCAGTCCACCAGATACTGCCAGGACCGCTGCACCCGGCGGGAATCCAGTATCCGGTGGACGGTATAAGCCGACTGGCCACCGATGACACGGGGCGGAGGGGGAGGTCTGCCTGCCGGGATAAGGGGAGAAAAACAACAGGTTTTAATAAAGAAATGTGAAATGTTGGATTGATCTTAAGTGATCTGGGTAAGTGCAGGCGAAAAAATAACGGGATTGACTCTCCTGGCAATCTTAAAGGGACCGATGAACCTCTGGGACAGCTTGCGAGACTCCACCCGTAGTGGTAGGTTCTTAGTTGAGAGCCATACTCTCTGGCCGGGGTACAGGGTAGGACCGGGACGGCGACCTCTGTTGGCTTGTCGTTGGTACTGCTGAGAGGAACGCAGAAGATTAAGACGTGCCTTCTTCCACGTGAAGCCGACAGCGTCTGATGAACCTCGAGGCTGAAGGCACTCTGACTTCTGCCTCCTGGTCCGGGAACAATAGAGGCGCATAGCCAAACTGACACTCATGCGGGGACATACCAGTGGAGGAGGAGCACAAGGTGTTGTGCGCGTACTCGGCCCAAACAATGAAGGATGACCAAGTGGACGGGTTGTTGGAAACCATGCATCTGAGGGTGGTTTCCAGCTCCTGATTCATCCTCTCAGTTTGGCCATTGGACTCGGATGGTACCCTGAAGATAAACTGGCCGTGGCCCCCTATGAGTTGGCAGAAGGCCTTCCAAAACCTTGAGGCGAACTGGGGACCTCTGTCGGAAACCATATCTTGCGGAATCCCAAAGACTCGGAACACATGGTTAATCACCAACTCAGCTGTTTCCTTGGCAGAAGGTAATTTGGTCAAAGGAACAAACCTGGCCGCCTTAGAAAACCTGTCGATGATGACTAGGATCGTAGTATTACCATGGGACGGAGGAAGGCCAGTAATAAAGTCCAACGAGATATGGGACCAGGGTCGGTGGGGAATAGATAGAGGGTGAAGGAGTCCTTGAGGGCGGAGGTGAGAAGATTTGCCCTGGCAGCACACGGAACAGGCCTTGATGAAAGTGGCAACGTCTTCTTTTATGGTGGGCCACCAGAACTTACGCTGGATGAACTCCAAGGTGCGGCCTACGCCCGGGTGACAGGTGAGGCGAGAGGAGTGCCCCCACCGAAGGACTTGGGACCTTGCTGCCTTGGGAACAAACAACCGATTAGCAGGACCTCCTCCAGGGCCCGGTTCGATGGCTTGAGCTTGTTTCACGGTATCCTCCACTTGCCACGAGATCGGAGCCACGATCTTAGCGGCCGGAAGGACAGTCATGTCAGTATCTTCTCGAATGGCAGGAGAGTAGATTCGTGACAAGGCGTCCGGTTTGAGATTCTTCGACCCGGGTCTATAGGTGAGGATAAACTGAAATCGGCTGAAGAAAAGAGACCATCGAGCTTGTCTGGCGTTCAACCGCTTCGCCTGCTGGATATACTCCAGATTATTGTGGTCCGTAAGCACTTGAAACGGTTGAGAAGCCCCCTCGAGCCAGTGTCTCCATTCCTTCAATGCCATCTTAACCGCTAGGAGTTCACGATCCCCCACATCGTAATTCCTCTCGGCCGGGGTAAGCCGGTGAGAGAAGAAGGCGCAAGGATGAAGCTTCTTGTCTTCACCCCTCTGAGACAGGACAGCTCCAACCCCAACCTCTGATGCGTCTACCTCCACCACAAAAGGTTCATCCGCCGTTGGTAGTGTCAGGATGGGAGCAGAGAGGATGCGCTGCTTGAGTCCTTGGAAGGCCGTCTCAGCTTCTCTACCCCACAGAAACCTTGTGTTGCCACCCTTGGTTACCGCCGAGAGAGGGGCTGCCACCGAGCTGAAGTTCTTGATGAACTTGCGGTAAAAGTTGGTGAAGCCCAGGAAACGCTGAACTTCCTTAACGGACTTGGGAGTGGGCCAATCCGCTACCGCCTCTACCTTCTTGGGGTCCATCTGGACTTGTCCGGGTTCCACTATAAATCCCAGGAATTGTACTCGAGAGGAATGGAATTCACACTTCTCCGGCTTAACGTACAAATGGCTGTCTAGGAGGCGTTTGAGCACTTGTCTGACATGCTTAGTGTGTTCTTGAAGGGAGCTCGAAAAGATGAGGATGTCATCCAAGCAAACAAACACAAAGATGTTAAGCATATCCCTAAGCACATCGTTTATGAGCGCTTGGAACACAGCCGGAGCGTTGGTCAGGCCGAAGGGCATCACCGAGTATTCGTAGTGACCAGTAGGCGTGTTGAAAGCGGTCTTCCACTCGTTCCCGGGTTTGATCCGCACAAGATGGTATGCGTTCCGCAGGTCAAGCTTAGTGAAGACAACTGCTTCCTGGAGCAGCTCAAAGGCTGTGGCCATAAGGGGTAGTGGGTAGCGGTTACGGACGGTTATGGCATTGAGTCCCCGGTAGTCGATGCAAGGTCGTAATCCACCGTCTTTCTTGGCCACAAAGAAAAAACCCTGCTCCCGCCCGGCGAGGTAGATGGACGCATGAGGCCTGCTGTCAGAGCGTCCTTGATGTAGGTATCCATAGCAGCTCGTTCGGGAGGAGAAAGGGAAAAGATCCGACCCCTGGGAGGGCAGGTCCCCGGCAACAGGTCGATGGTGCAATCGTAAGGTCTATGGGGTGGTAGTTTGGTGGCCCTCTGTTTGCTAAATACCAGTTTGAGGTCATGGTAACACTCGGGAACTCGGGACAAGTCGATGGATTCTAGAGACTCGGAAGGAGAACTCTGGGAACTCGGGAAGATACAAGTGGCTTGGCACGTAGGACCCCACTGCTTGATAGTGCCCACAGATCAGTCGATGTGAGGGTTATGGCTGTGAAGCCAGGGATAACCAAGGACGAGAGGAAACTTCGGAACAGGAGATCAGATGAAAGTTCATCACTTCCTGGTGTTGGGAAACTGAAAGTCGTAAGGGGGTAGTGGCACGAGTGACAAGTCCAGATCCCAAAGGACTTCTATCCAACGTAGTAACCCTTATGGGGTCACTTAGAGGTTCAGAAGGAACGCCATTCTCCTTCGCCCAGATCCCATCCATGAAGTTACCTGCGGCTCCAGAGTCTACCAAGGCTTGAAGAGAAAACTCGTGGTCGTCCCAGGAAAGGGTAACTGGAATGAGCAGGCGGGGAGTTGGATGGATGGGAGGAGGTTATGTTTCCCGTTACAGTCCTCCCAGGCCTGCACGGGAGAGTGCGTTTCCCTGGAGCCCGGGACACGTGGAGCGGAAATGGCCCGGTTTGCCGCAATATAGACAGCATCGCTCCCTCATCCGGCGGTCTCTCTCAGCCTGGGAGATGCGTCCAACCTGCATGGGTTCTGGTGGAGCCAGCGAGGATAAAGGTGGAGACTCGGAGCTGGAACCGATAGGAGCTATGGTGAGCGGTCTATGGTTTTGTTCTCTCTCTCTCAGACGCTGGTCTATGCGTGAAGCCAACTTGATAAGGGACTCGAGGTTGTCCGGTGGTTCCCGAGTGGCCAGTTCATCTTGGATGGTGTCAGAAAGACCCTTCAAAAACACACTGTGAGCGCCTCGTCGTTCCAGCCACTTGCTGCTGCCACAGTGCGAACTGGATGGCATAGTCCGTCACGCTGCGCCGACCTTGGCGGAGAGTCAGGAGCTGTTTGGCTGAGTCAGGGCCGTTGGTAGGACCTTGAAACACTCGCTTGAATTCTTCAGCAAAGGTAGAGTAGCTGGCACAGCAGGGGACTTTGGGCATCCCACACAGCAGTAGCCCAGGCTAGGGCCTTTTCCGACAGCAGGGTGATGATATATGCTATCTTGGACCGGTCGGTGGGAAACGACGATGGTTGCAGCTCAAAGGAGAGAGAACATTGGGTGAAAAACCCCTTACAAACACTCGGATCCCCTGAGAACCGTTGGGGGAGGCGGCAGACGAGGTTCAGCCAGGGGATTAACTGCCAGGGGCCCTTGAATCGGATGAACTGGAGCAGAAGCGGTTGCCGGGGAAAGTCGATCCGAAATCTGCTTTATGGAAGTCAGCATCTCTGACAGAAGTTGAGAATGTCTAGCCATTAAGGCCTCTTGCTGAACCAGAGCAGCTTCGTGGCGTTGGACAGTCCCCTCATGGTGGGACAGCATGAAAAAAGATCCTGGGTACTGGCTGCTTCTGGGTTCATAATAATGGCTCAGTGTTTCTGTCACGACCCGGTGCGAGAAACAGTCACTAATAATTGTCAGAACCCAGAAGATGAGGCAGACACAGCTGTACTAGAGATGGTGGTTTAATAAAAGAACAAAATCTTCAGGCAAAGAAACTAAATCCACAATGTCCAAAAATAAAGCCAAGAGGCACAAAGAGGAAAACCTCCAAAAAACAAAAGAAACTCCACAAAGTGGTAAAAAACAGCAGGGAAAAACAAACCTCAAAAGACTACTCAAACAAAACACAAGAACTAAACCAGAGAACCTCTGGAAAATCCCACCAGAGAAATATCTATATAAAACAAGGCTTGGGCTGGGGCTGGGTGCTAACTTACAAACACTGAGCAAGGAACTGAGGAACACACAGGGTTTAAATACTAACAAGGGAATGACCTACAGGTGCAAACAATAATTAGAGCAAGAAAAACAAAAGGTACAAAAAAGGTGCAATGGGGACATCTAGTGACCAAAACCCGAACAGTCATGGCCAAAACCTGACAGCGAGCTCACAGAACAGGGCTCCGGGCAGCCGAGCGGAAATGGAGGAAAACTAGACTCCCTGCGGACCTGGCATCTTTTCACTCCCTCCTCTCTACATTTTCTTCATCTGTTTCTGCTGCTAAGGCCACTTTCTACCACTCTAAATTCCAAGCATCCGCCTCTAACCCTAGGAAGCTCTTTGCCACATTCTCCTCCCTGCTGAACCCCCCCCCTCCTCCTCCCTCTCTGTGGATGACTTCGCCAACCATTTTGAAAAGAAGGTTGACGACATCCGATCCTCGTTTGTTAAGTCAAATGACACTGCTGGTCCTGCTCACACTGCCCTACCCTATGCTTTGACTTCTTTCTCCCCTCTCTCTCCAGATAAAATCTTGCGACTTGTGACGGCAGGCCGCCCAACAACCTGCCCGCTTGACCCTATCCCCTCCTCTCTTCTCCAGACCATCTCCGGTGACCTTCTCCCTTACCTCACCTCGCTGATCAACTCATCCTTGACCGCTGGCTATGTCCCTTCCGTCTTCAAGAGAGCGAGAGTTGCACCACTTCTCCAAAAACCAACACTCGATCCCTCTGATGTCAACAACTACAGACCAGTATCCCTTCTTTCTTTTCTCTCCAAAACTATTGAGCGTGCCGTCTTTAGCCAACTCTCTTGCTATCTCTCTCAGAATGACCTTCTTGATCCAAACCAGTCAGGTTTCAAGACTGGTCATTCAACTGAGACTGCTCTTCTCTGTGTCACAGAGGCTCTCCGCACTGCTAAAGCTAACTCTCTCTCCTCTGCTCTTGTCCTTCTAGACCTGTCTGCTGCCTTTGATACTGTGAACCATCAGATCCTCCCTCTCCACCCTCTCCGAGCTGGGCATCTCCGGCGCGGCTCACTCTTGGATTGCGTCCTACCTGACCGGTCGCTCCTACCAAGTGGCGTGGCGAGAAGCTGTCTCCGCACCACGTGCTCTCACCACTGGTGTCCCCCAGGGCTCAGTTCTAGGCCCTCTCCTATTCTCGCTATACACCAAGTCACTTGGCTCTGTCATATCCTCACATGGCCTCTCCTATCATTGCTACGCTGACGACACACAACTAATCTTCTCCTTTCCCCCTTCTGATAACCAGGTGGCGAATCGCATCTCTGCATGTCTGGCAGACATATCAGTATGGATGACGGATCACCACCTCAAGCTGAACCTCGGCAAGACGGAGCTGCTCTTCCTCCCAGGGAAGGACTGCCCGTTCCATGATCTCGCCATCACGGTTGACAACTCTGTTGTGTCCTCCTCCCACAGTGCGAAGAGCCTTGGCGTGACCCTGGACAACACCCTGTCGTTCTCCGCTAACATCAAGGCGGTGACCCGATCCTGTAGGTTCATGCTCTACAACATTCGGAGAGTACGACCCTGCCTTACACAGGAAGCGGCACAGGTCCTAATCCAGGCACTTGTCATCTCCCCGTCTGGATTACTGCAACTCGCTGTTGGCTGGGCTCCCTGCCTGTGCCATTAAACCCCTACAACTCATCCAGAATGCCGCAGCCCGTCTGGTGTTCAACCTTCCCAAGTTCTCTCACGTCACCCCGCTCCTCCGCACACTCCACTGGCTTCCAGTTGAAGCTCGCATCTGCTACAAGACCATGGTGCTTGCCTACGGAGCTGTGAGGGGAACGGCACCTCCGTACCTTCAGGCTCTGATCAGTCCCTACACCCAAACGAGGGCACTGCGTTCATCCACCTCTGGCCTGCTGGCTCCCTACCTCTGCGGAAGCATAGTTCCCGCTCAGCCCAGTCAAAACTGTTCGCTGCTCTGGCACCCCAATGGTGGAACAAGCTCCCTCACGACGCCAGGACAGCGGAGTCACTCACCACCTTCCGGAGACATTTGAAACCCCACCTCTTTAAGGAATACCTGGGATAGGATAAAGTAATATGTACATGTAGGTATAGTTAAAGTAACTATGCATAGATAATAAACAGAGTAGCAGCAGCGTAAAAGAGTGGGTTGGGGGTGGGGTGTGGGGGACAATGCAAATAGTCCGGGTAACCATTTGATTAGCTGTTCAGGAGTCTTATGGCTTGGGGGTAGAAGCTGTTAAGAAGCTTTTGGACCTAGACTTGGCGCTCAGGTACCGCTTGCCGTGCGGTAGCAGAGAGAACAGTCTATGACTAGGGTGGCTGGAGTCTTTGACAACTTTCAGGGCCTTCCTCTGACACCGCCTGGTATAGAGGTCCTGGATGGCAGGAAGCTTGGCCCCAGTGATGTACTGGGCCGTACGCACTACCCTCTGTAGTGCCTTGTGGTCGGAGGCCGAGCAGTTGCCATACCAGGCGGTGATGCAACCAGTCAGGATGCTCTCGATGGTGCAGCAGTATAACTTTTTTAGGATCTGAGGACGCATGGCAAATCTTTTTCAGTCTCCTGAGGGGGAATAGGCTTTGTTGTGCCCTATTCACGACTGTCTTGGTGTGTTTGGACCATGATAGTTTGTTGGTGATGTGGACACCAAGGAACTTGAAGCTCTCAACCTGCTCCACTACAGCCCCGTCGATGAGAATGGGGGCGTGCTCGGTCCTTCTTTTCCTGTAGTCCACAATCATCTCCTTTGTCTTGATCCCGTTGACGGAGTGGTTGTTATCCTGGCACCACACGGCCAGGTCTCTGACCTCCTCCCACTAGGTGATCAGGCTTACCACTGTTGTGTCGTCGGCAAACTTAATGATGGTGTTGGAGTCGTGCCTAGCCATGCAGTCATGGGTGAACAGAGAGTACAGGAGGGGACTGAGCACGCACCCCTGAGGGGCCCCCGTGTTGAGGATCAGCGTGGCAGACGTGTTGTTACCTACCCTTACCACCTGGGGGCGGCCCGTCAGGAAGTCCAGGATCCAGTTGCAGAGGGAGGTGTTTAGTCCCAGGGTCCTTAGCTTAGTGATGAGCTTTGAGGGCACTATGGTGTTGAATGCTGAGCTGTAGTCAATGAATAGCATTCTCACGTAGGTGTTCCTCTTGTCCAGGTGGGAAAGGGCAGTGTGGGTTGCGATTGAGATTGCGTCATCTGTGGGTCTGTTGGGGATGGTATGCAAATTGGAGTGGGTCTAGGGTTTCTGGGATGATGCTGATGATGTGAGCCATGACCAGCCTTTCAAAGCACTTCATGGCTACCAATGTGAGTGCTATGGGTCGGTAGTCATTTAGGCAGGCCTTCTGTCTGAGGAGTGTGAGGTAGGTAACGTTATGGACTGAGGAGGAGGAGGAGGAGGAGGAGGAGGAGGAGTGGGGTAGGTAACGTTATGGACTGAGGAGGAGGAGTGGGGTAGGTAACGTTATGGACTGAGGAGGAGGAGGAGGAGGAGGAGGAGTGGGGTAGGTAACGTTATGTACTGAGGAGGAGGAGGAGGAGGAGTGGGGTAGGTAACGTTATGTACTGAGGAGGAGGAGGAGGAGGAGTGGGGAGGTAACGTTATGGACTGAGGAGGAGGAGGAGGAGTGGGGTAGGTAACGTTATGGACTGAGGAGGAGGAGGAGGAGGAGTGGGGTAGGTAACGTTATGGACTGAGGAGGAGGAGTGGGGTAGGTAACGTTATGGACTGAGGAGGAGGAGGAGGAGGAGGAGGAGGGTAGGTAACGTTATGTTCTGAGGAGGAGGAGGAGGAGGAGGAGGAGGAGGAGTGGGGTAGGTAACGTTATGGACTGAGGAGGAGGAGGAGGAGGAGGAGGAGATTCTGTTTGTCTGTCTGAACATCTAGAGATATTCTAGAGAACACACCCTAGTTGGTCAGTCCTTCAGTCTGGTGTTCTCATGTCATCATGTTTAATTCATTCAGCTGTAGATCTCTGTAGTTATAGTCAGTCTGCATTCATTCAGCTGTAGATCTCTGTAGTTATAGTCAGTCTGCATTCATTCAGCTGTAGATCTCTGGAGTTATAGTCAGTCTGCATTCATTCAGCTGTAGATCTCTGGAGTTATAGTCAGTCTGCATTCATTCAGCTGTAGATCTCTGGAGTTATAGTCAGTCTGCATTCATTCAGCTGTAGATCTCTGTAGTTATAGTCAGTCTGCATTCATCCAGCTGTAGATCTCTGGAGTTATAGTCAGTCTGCTTCTCTAGCTGTAGATCTCTGGAGTTATAGTCAGTCTGCATTCATTCAGCTGTAGATCTCTGGAGTTATAGTCAGTCTGCATTCATTCAGCTGTAGATCTCTGTAGTTATAGTCAGTCTGCATTCATTCAGCTGTAGATCTCTGTAGTTATAGTCAGTCTGCATTCATTCAGCTGTAGATCTCTGGAGTTATAGTCAGTCTGCATTCATTCAGCTGTAGATCTCTGGAGTTATAGTCAGTCTGCATTCATTCAGCTGTAGATCTCTGTAGTTATAGTCAGTCTGCATTCATTCAGCTGTAGATCTCTGGAGTTATAGTCAGTCTGCTTCTCTAGCTGTAGATCTCTGGAGTTATAGTCAGTCTGCATTCATTCAGCTGTAGATCTCTGTAGTTATAGTCAGTCTGCATTCATTCAGCTGTAGATCTCTGGAGTTATAGTCAGTCTGCATTCATTCAGCTGTAGATCTCTGTAGTTATAGTCAGTCTGCATTCATTCAGCTGTAGATCTCTGGAGTTATAGTCAGTCTGCATTCATTCAGCTGTAGATCTCTGTAGTTATAGTCAGTCTGCATTCATTCAGCTGTAGATTCTCTGTAGTTATAGTCAGTCTGCATTCATTCAGCTGTAGATCTCTGTAGTTATAGTCAGTCTGCATTCATTCAGCTGTAGATCTCTGGAGTTATAGTCAGTCTGCTTCTCTAGCTGTAGATCTCTGGAGTTATAGTCAGTCTGCATTCATTCAGCTGTAGATCTCTGGAGTTATAGTCAGTCTGCTTCTCTAGCTGTAGATCTCTGGAGTTATAGTCAGTCTGCTTCTCTAGCTGTAGATCTCTGTAGTTATAGTCAGTCTGCATTCATTCAGCTGTAGATCTCTGGAGTTATAGTCAGTCTGCATTCATTCAGCTGTAGATCTCTGGAGTTATAGTCAGTCTGCATTCATTCAGCTGTAGATCTCTGTAGTTATAGTCAGTCTGCTTCTCTAGCCAATCGTGTGTGTGAATGGAAAGGCATGACTTTCAGTGTCAGCTTGCTGTGAGAGACCGGTTGGTACTACCAGGCACAACTCCATGAGGGAGAGAGGGGGAGGGAGGGAAGGAAAGGGAGGGAGAGAGAGAGGGAGAGAGAGAGGGAGAGAGAGAGGGAGGGAGGGAGGGAGAGAGAGAGAGAGAGAGAGAGAGAGAGAGAGAGGGAGGGAGGGAGGGAGGGAGGGAGGGAGAGAGAGAGAGAGAGAGAGAGAGGGAGGGAGGGAGGGAGGGAGGGAGAGAGAGAGAGAGAGAGAGAGGGAGGGAGAGAGAGAGAGAGAGAGGGAGAGAGAGAGAGGGAGGGAGGGAGGGAGGGAGGGAGGGAGGGAGGGAGGGAGGGAGGGAGCTCTACCCTTTAGCTCAGTGCGGATGTTTCCTGTAATCCATGGCTTCTGGTTGGGGTATGTACGTACGGTCACTGTGGGGACGATGTCATCGATGCACTTATTGATGAAGCCGGTGACTGATGTGGTGTACTCCTCAATGCTATCTGAAGAATCCCCGGAACATGTTCCAGTCTGTGCTAGCAAAACAGTCCTGTAGCTTAGCATCTGCTTCATCTGACCACTTCCTTATTAACTGAGTCACTGGTGCTTCCTGCTTTAGTGTTTTTGCTTGTAAGCAGGAATCAGGAGGATAGAGTTATGGTCAGATTTGCCAAATGGAGGGCGAGGGAGAGCTTTGTATGCGTCTCTGTGTGTGGAGTAAAGGTGGTCTAGAGTTTTTTTTCCTCTGGTTGCACATTTAACATGCTGGTAGAAATGAGGTAGAACGGATTTAAGTTTGCCCTGCATTAAAGTCCCCGGCCACTAGGAGCGCTGCCTCTGGATGAGCGTTTTCCTGTTGATTAATGGCCTTATACAGCTCATTGAGTGCAATCTTAATGCCAGCATTGGTTTGTGGTGGTAGATAGACAGCTATGAAAAATATAGATGAAAACTCTCTTGGTAAATAGTGTGGTCTACAGCTTATCATAAGATACTCTACCTCAGGCGAGCAAAACCTCGAGACTTCCTTAGTATTTGATTTTGTGCACCAGCTGTTGTTTACAAATATACACAGACCGCCACCCCTTGTCTTACCGGAGTCAGCCGTTCTATCCTGCCGATGTAGCGTATAGCCCGCTAGCTGTATGTTGTCCATGTCGTCGTTCAGCCACGACTCGGTGAAACATAAGATATTACAGTTTTTAATGTCCCGTTGGTAGGATATTCGTGATCTTAGTTAGTCTATTTTGTTATCCAATGATTGTACGTTGGCTAATAGGACTGATGGTAGAGGCAGATTACGCACTCGCCATCGGATCCTTACAAGGCACCCCGACCTACGTCCCCAATATCGCTGTCTCTTTCTGCTGCGAATGACGGGGATTTGGGCCTTGTCGGTGTGTCTGAAGTAAATCCTTCGCATCCAACTCGTTGAAGAAAAAACCTTTGTCCAGTACGAGGTGAGTAATCGCTGTCCTGATATCCAGAAGCTCTTTTTCGGTCGTAAGAGACGGTGGCAGAAACATTATGTACAAAATAAGTTCCAAATAATAATGTTTCTCATTGTTCCATCAGCGGATATATATTATATAGATAGTATTGATATTCTACTGTGCTTGTCACCAGGAGAGGGGGCCGTCTGACAACATACATTTTCATAATTTCAGACACTGAGGTATGAACTGGAGACTGCGTCCAAGATGTCCGCCCGTTGTTGTCAAGGTATGTATTCAAATCAAATCATATTTGTCATATATTCCCTGAGTACAACAGGTGTAGACCTTACTGTGAAATGCTTACTTACCCTTAACCAACAATGCAAAAAAATATATAAAGTAAGAAAAATGTTGCTAAATAAACGAAAAGAAAAAATGGTAACCCAATAAAATAATGAGGCTATATACAGGGGGTACCGGTACCGAGTCAATGTGTGGGGGTACAGGTTAGTCAAGATAACTGAGGTAATATGTACACTACCGGTCAAAGGTTTTAGAACACCTACTCATTCAAGGGTTTCTTTATTTTTACTATTTTCTACATTGTAGAATAATAGTGAAGACATCAAAACTATGAAATAACACATATGGAATCATGTAGTATCCAAAAAAGTGTTAAACAAGAGTGTGCAAAGTACGTTAATCTCTAGGAGACAGAACGCGTCTCCTTCCTGAGCGGTATGACGGCTGCGTGGTCCCATGGTGTTTATACTTGCATACTATTGTTTGTACAGATGAACGTGGTACCTTCAGGCGTTTGGAAATTGCTCCCAAGGATGAACCAGACTTGTGGAGGTCTACAATTTTTTCTGAGGTCTTGGCTGATTTCTTTTGATTTTCCCATGATGTCAAGCAAAGAGGCACTGATTTTGAAGGTAGGCCTTGAAATACATCCACAGGTACACCTCCAATTGACTCAAATGATGTCAATTAGCCTATCAGAAGTTTCTAAAGCCATGACATAATTTTCTGGAATTTTCCAAGCTGTTTAAAGGCACAGTCACCTTAGTGAACGTAAACTTCTGACCCACTGGAATTGTGATACAGTGAATTATAAGTGAAATAATCTGTCTGTAAAAAATTGTTGGAAAAATTACTTGTGTCATGCACAAAGTAGATGTCCTAACCGACTTGCCAAAACTATAGTTTGTTAACAAGAAGGAGTGGTTGAAAAACAAGTTTTAATGACTCCAACCTAACTGAATGTAAACTTCCGACTTCAACTGTATCTAGTGCAATATGTAAGGGGTCAGTAGGATATTCAAATCAAATTGTATTTGTCACATGCGTCAAATACAACAGGTGTAGACCTTACAGTGAAATGCTGACTGACGAGCCCTTAACCAACAACGCTGTCTGGTGTCAGTGTGCAGCACTAGGGCAGAGTCAGGAACTGAGTAACAGACGACCTTTACTCGGGGAAAAAAAAAGAAACAATTCTTAATTTCCACGCAGGGAAATACACCAGCTCACAGCAGTCATAAACACAAAACAAAGAACAATCACGCACAAAAACCATGAGTGAACCAGAGGGTTAAATAGGGAAATAATCATAACGTGATGGGAACCAGGTGTGTACAGTCAAGACAAAACAAATAGAAAACAGAAAGGTAGATCGGTGGCAGCTAGAAGCCGATAGCCGCCCGCACAAGGAGAGGCACCGCTCCGCCGAAGTCGTGACAAATGCAGAGTTCAAAAGTAAGACAAATTATATAAAAAATAAAAAAAAAAGGAAATATTAACACAATAAAATAACAATAATGAGGTTATATACAAGGAGTACCGGTACTGAGTCAATGTGCAGGGGTACCAGGTATTGGAGGTAATATGTACATGTAGGTAGAGGTAAAAGTGACTAGCCAATCAGGATAGATAATAAACAGAGTAGCAGCAGTGTTGGTAGTTGAGGTAATATGTACATGTAGGTAGGGGTAAAAGTGACTAGTCAATCAGGATAGATAATAAACAGAGTAGCAGCAGTGTTGGTAGTTGAGGTAATATGTACATGTAGGTAGGGGTAAAAGTGACTAGCCAATCAGGATAGATAATAAACAGAGTAGCAGCAGTGTTGGTAGTGGAGGTAATATGTACATGTACAGTGGGGGAAAAAAGTATTTAGTCAGCCACCAATTGTGCAAGTTCTCCCACTTAAAAAGATGAGAGAGGCCTGTAATTTTCATCATAGGTACACGTCAACTATGACAGACAAAATGAGAAAAAATCTTCCAGAAAATCACATTGTAGGATTTTTAATGAATTTATTTGCAAATGATGGTGGAAAATAAGTATTTGGTCAATAACCAAAGTTTCTCAATACTTTGTTATATACCCTTTGTTGGCAATGACACAGGTCAAACGTTTTCTGTAAGTCTTCACAAGGTTTTCACACACTGTTGCTGGTATTTTGGCCCATTCCTCCATGCAGATCTCCTCTAGAGCAGTGATGTTTTGGGGCTGTCGCTGGGCAACACGGACTTTCAACTCCCTCCAAAGATTTTCTATGGGGTTGAGATCTGGAGACTGGCTAGGCCACTCCAGGACCTTGAAATGCTTCTTCCTTCGTTGCCCGGGCGGTGTGTTTGGGATCATTGTCATGCAGAAAGACCCAGCCACGTTTCATCTTCAATGCCCTTGCTGATGGAAGGAGGTTTTCACTCAAAATCTCACGATACATGGCCCCATTAATTCTTTCCTTTACACGGATCAGTCGTCCTGGTCCCTTTGCAGAAAAACAGCCCCAAAGCATGATGTTTCCACCCCCATGCTTCACAGTAGGTATGGTGTTCTTTGGATGCAACTCAGCATTCTTTGTCCTCCAAACACGACGAGTTGAGTTTTTACCAAAAAGTTATATTTTGGTTTCATCTGACCATATGACATTCTCCCAATCCTCTTCTGGATCATCCAAATGCACTTTAGCAAACTTCAGACGGGCCTGGAGATGTACTGGCTTAAGCAGGGGGACACGTCTGGCACTGCAGGATTTGAGTCCCTGGCGGCGTAGTGTGTTACTGATGGTAGGCTTTGTTACTTTGGTCCCAGCTCTCTGCAGGTCATTCACTAGGTCCCCCCGTGTGGTTCTGGGATTTTTGCTCACCGTTCTTGTGATCATTTTGACCCCACGGGGTGAGATCTTGCGTGGAGCCCCAGATCAAGGGAGATTATCAGTGGTCTTGTATGTCTTCCATTTCCTAATAATTGCTCCCACAGTTGATTTCTTCAAACCAAGCTGCTTACCTATTGCAGATTCAGTCTTCCCAGCCTGGTGCAGGTCTACAATTTTGTTTCTGGTGTCCTTTGACAGCTCTTTGGTCTTGGCCATAGTGGAGTTTGGAGTGTGACTGTTTGAGGTTGTGGACAGGTGTCTTTTATACTGATAATAAGTTCAAACAGGTGCCATTAATACAGGTAACGAGTGGAGGACAGAGGAGCCTCTTAAAGAAGAAGTTACAGGTCTGTGAGAGCCAGAAATCTTGCTTGTTTGTAGGTGACCAAATACTTATTTTCCACCATAATTTGCAAATAAATTCATTAAAAATCCTACAATGTGATCATCTGGAGAAAAAAAATCTCAATTTGTCTGTCATAGTTGACGTGTACCTATGATGAAAATTACATTGCACAATTGGTGGCTGACTAAATACTTTTTTTTCCCCACTGTAGGTAGGGGTAAAAGTAACTAGTCAATCAGGATAGATAATAAACAGAGTAGCAGCAGTGTTGGTAGTTGAGGTAATATGTACATGTAGGTAGGGGTAAAAGTGACTAGTCAATCAGGATAGATAATAAACAGAGTAGCAGCAGCCTCTCTCTCTCTCTCTCTCTCTCTCTCTCTCTCTCTCTCTCTCTCTCTCTCTCTCTCTCTCTCTCTCTCTCTCTCTCTCTCTCTCTCTCTCTCTCTCTCTCTCTCTCTCTCTCTCTCTCTCTCTCTCTCTCTCTCTCTCTCTCTCTCTCTCTCTCTCTCTCTCTCTCTCTCTCTCTCTCTACATGGTCTATGTGTGTCTGTTCCTCTGGACCGGTGTGTGTGCCTGTTTGTGTTGGAACGCACAGGGAAATCCGTTGCGTCCTCGCAGGTTGAGAACAGTAACGGCGACGAGGGAAACAGATACATGTTGTCGCCGGTATGAACTTTAAGAAGATCCCATATAGAAGGTAGGCAGAATATTATTCTACACAGAGACATTAATATTACTCTGATAAAGTTCTGTTTGATAAAGTGCCGTTTTATTGAACTAACTAACCAATATTGTTGTTTGTCGGTTAGTTGACAATTGGGGTTAGGTTTGTTGGCGGTTGGGATTAGGTTGGTTGACGGTTGGGGTTAGGTTGGTTGACGGTTGGGGTTAGGTTGGTTGACGGTTGGGGTTAGGTTGGTTGACGGTTGGGGTTAGGTTAGTTGACGGTTGGGGTTAGGTTGGTTGACGGTTGGGGTTAGGTTAGTTGAGAGGAGTTGGGTTTTGGCACGGTGAAGCCACCGATGCACTGGGGGACAAGTGTGTGTGTGTGTCTTGCCACTAGCAGGATCCTGAGACAGATCCTCTTAGATTTAAAGATCTGCTGGATCAGACTCCACGGCTGTGCAGGCTGGGCTGATATTCAGCATTAATAACATTCTGTTCACTGGTACAGATTATAGTTTCCCATTCTAACGCAACAAGCGGAATGTGAGAGAGAGAGCAGGTGAAAGTTCAAGTCCAGCCGAGGTAGACACAGCCACCCCCCTTAGTGTGTGTGTTTCATTATAATGGTGATACCAAAGGAGGGTTGTTAGATCAGCCTTGACCGCTCACACTAATGATAGAGACAGATGGGAAGAAAGAGGGGGAGGGAAAGGGAGAGGGGGGAGAGAGGGGGAGGGAAAGGGAGCGTGGGGAGAGAGGGAGGGAGAGATGGAGGGAGAGATGGAGGGAGAGATGGAGGGAGAGAGGGAAATGGATGGAGAGATGGAGGGAGAGATGGAGGGAGAGATGGAGGGAGAGATGGAGGGAGAGATGGAGGGAGAGATGGAGGGAGAGAGAGGGACATGGAGGGAGAGATGGAGGCAGAAATGGTGGGAGAGATGGAGGCAGAGATGGAGGCAGAGATGGAGGCAGAGATGGTGGGAGAGATGGTGGGAGAGATGGTGGGAGAGATGGAGGCAGAGATGGAGGCAGCGATGGAGGCAGCGATGGAGGCAGAGATGGAGGTAGAGATGGAGGGACATGGAGGTAGAGATGGAGGCAGAGATGGAGGCAGCGATGAAGGGAGAGAGAGAGACATGGAGGGAGAGATGGAGGGAGAGATGGCGGCAGAGATGGAGGCAGAGATGGAGGTAGAGATGGAGGGAGAGAGAGGGACATGGAGGGAGAGATGGAGGGAGAGATGGAGGCAGAAATGGTGGGAGAGATGGAGGCAGAGATGGAGGCAGAGATGGTGGGAGAGATGGAGGCAGAGATGGAGGCAGAGATGGAGAGAGAGATGGAGAGAGAGATGGAGGGAGAGATGGAGGGAGAGATGGAGGCAGAAATGGTGGGAGAGATGGAGGCAGAGATGGAGGCAGAGATGGAGGGAGAGATGGAGAGAGAGATTACATTTGACATTTTAGTCATTTAGCAGACGCTCTTATCCAGAGCGACTTACAGTTAGTGAATACATATTTTTTTTATACTGGCCCCCCCAGAGATGGAGAGAGATGGAGAGAGATGGAGGGAGAGATGGAGGGAGAGATGGAGAGAGAGATGGAGGGAGAGATGCCCCTCTTTCGGAGGATAACAATGCTTTCTCTGATCAGAGCCTCTGTCCCTTCAGAGATACACACACACACACACCTGTCGTCCACTAGCTGACAGAAGAGTGATGGAGCCACAGTGAGACCAACCACCCTCTCACTCTGCTACTGAAGAGATACTGGTAGTGTAGGCTTTTGCTCCAGCCCTGCTCTAACTCAGTTTACTAATCAGCTGCTCTCACCACCTTTGAGCTCAATAAGGCGTGTTACAGCAGCCTGCGTATCCAGTAGCTCTCTAGGTAACTAAAACCTTTATGAGCTCAATAAGGCGTGTTACAGCAGCCTGCATATCCAGTAGCTCTCTAGGTAACTAAAACCTTTATGAGCTCAATAAGGCGTGTTACAGCAGCCTGCGTATCCAGTAGCTCTCTAGGTAACTAAAACCTTTATGAGCTCAATAAGGCGTGTTACAGCAGCCTGCATATCCAGTAGCTCTCTAGGTAACTAAAACCTTTATGAGCTCAATAAGGCGTGTTACAGCAGCCTGCATATCCAGTAGCTCTCTAGGTAACTAAAACCTTTATGAGCTCAATAAGGCGTGTTACAGCAGCCTGCGTATCCAGTAGCTCTCTAGGTAACTAACACCTTTATGAGCTCAATAAGGCGTGTTACAGCAGCCTGCGTATCCAGTAGCTCTCTAGGTAACTAAAACCTTTATGAGCTCAATAAGGCGTGTTACAGCAGCCTGCGTATCCAGTAGCTCTCTAGGTAACTAAAACCTTTATGAGCTCAATAAGGCGTGTTACAGCAGCCTGCATATCCAGTAGCTCTCTAGGTAACTAAAACCTTTATGAGCTCAATAAGGCGTGTTACAGCAACCTGCATATCCAGGAGCTCTCTAGGTAACTAAAACCTTTATGAGCTCAATAAGGCGTGTTACAGCAGCCTGCATATCCAGTATGTCACGCTCTGGCTCCGGGACTTTGTATTATTGAGCCAGGGTGTGTTCATTTTTGTTGTGTTTGGGGATTAGTTGGGTTGTTATTGGTGGTTTCATTGTTTGGTCCAGTGACTCCCAATCAGTGGTAACGAGTGTCAGCTGTCGGCTCGTTATCTCTGATTGGGAGCCATATTTAAACTGTCATTGTTCACCTTGGGGTTGTGGGTTTTTGTTCTATGTTCAGTCGTTGTCACTGAGGACTTCATGATCGTGTTTTGTTTTGTATTCTCGTGTATAACATTAAAGTCAATATGTTCGCTACCAACGCTGCGCTTTGGTCCTACTTCATAGACGATCGTGACAGAAAAACCCACCACAACGAGACCAAGCAGCGTTTCCAGGAGTTGGATGACGAGTGGTGGAGACAGAAGAGCGAAGGTTGGGAGAGGACTATAGAGGCCTGGTCCACCGAGAGGAGAGACCCCCAGAAAATTTTTAGGGGGGGGCTCACGACGTCGGGGCAGCAGGAGTACGGGTTAGAGGAGTGCAGTAGGTTGGCAGAAAAGGCTGCCAGGTTAAGGGGGCCACTGGTCACGAAGGGGAAGGAAGGTGTGGAGGCACGGCGAAGGGTACTGGGGTGTGTTACCAGTCCGGTCCGGCCCGTTCCTGATCCCGTGTAGGGCCAGGGGTGTGTGTCCTCAGTGCGGTCCTGTCTGTTCCTGTTCCTCGCATGGAGCCTGTGGTGCGCGCCGCCAGCCCGACTCGGTCTGTTCCTGCTCCCTGCACCAAGTCTGTGGTGCGTTTCGTCAGCCCTGTCCGGCCCGTCCCTGCTCCCCGCACCAAGCCAATGATGCGCGTCGCCAGCCCGGCCCGGCCTGTCCCTGCTCTACGCACCAAGCCAAAGGGGTGCGTCGCCAGCCCAGCCCGGCCGGTTCCTGCTCCACGCATCAAAACTACGGTGTGCGTCGCCGGCCCAACCCGGACTGTTCCTGCCACTCGCACCAGGAAGCCGAGGATGCGTATCGTCAGCCAGGTCCGGTCCGTCCCTGCCTCACGCGCCAAGCTAGGGGTGCGCGTCATCAGTCCGGATCCAGCCAGCTGGGTTGGATCGGACCGGGGCCATTACGGGGGGATGGATGTAGGATGGTGGTCAAGCTCGGAGCCAGAGCCGGAGCCGCCTCCGAGGAGCAACACCCACCCAGCCCTCCCCTATTTGGGTTCTTTGAGGCGCGGTCGCAGTCCGCGCCTTTAGGGGGGGGTACTGTCACGCTCTGGCTCCGGGACTTTGTATTATTGAGCCAGGGTGTGTTCATTTTTGTTGTGTTTGGGGATTAGTTGGGTTGTTATTGGTGGTTTCATTGTTTGGTCCAGTGACTCCCAATCAGTGGTAACGAGTGTCAGCTGTCGGCTCGTTATCTCTGATTGGGAGCCATATTTAAACTGTCATTGTTCACCTTGGGGTTGTGGGTTTTTGTTCTATGTTCAGTCGTTGTCACTGAGGACTTCATGATCGTGTTTTGTTTTGTATTCTCGTGTATAACATTAAAGTCAATATGTTCGCTACCAACGCTGCGCTTTGGTCCTACTTCATAGACGATCGTGACACAGTAGCTCTCTAGGTAACTAAAACCTTATGAGCTCAATAAGGCGTGTTACAGCAGCCTGAGTATCCAGTAGCTCTCTAGGTAACTAAAACCTTTATGAGCTCAATAAGGCGTGTTACAGCAGCCTGAGTATCCAGTAGCTCTCTAGGTAACTAAAACCTTTATGAGCTCAATAAGGCGTGTTACAGCAGCCTCCAGTGTCTAGGTAACTAAAACTGAGCTCAAAACAGCAGCCTGCGTATCCAGTAGCTCTCTAGGTAACTAAAACCTTTATGAGCTCAATAAGGCGTGTTACAGCAGCCTGAGTATCCAGTAGCTCTCTAGGTAACTAAAACCTTTATGAGCTCAATAAGGCGTGTTACAGCAGCCTGCGTATCCAGTAGCTCTCTAGGTAACTAAAACCTTTATGAGCTCAATAAGGCGTGTTACAGCAGCCTGCGTATCCAGTAGCTCTCTAGGTAACTAAAACCTTTATGAGCTCAATAAGGCCTGTTACAGCATGTTAGAGCAGCCTGCATTCTGCTATGTGGGAAAATGGATCATCTTATATCCCACTTTTACATCAAAATGGTAGAAAGGGATTTAGAGAAAATACTGAAACGGATTAAGAGAAAATACTGATACGGATTTAGAGAAAATACTGAAAGGAATGTGGAATAATGCAACTAACCAACCACAACTTGGAAGTAAATAGCTTCCCTGAATCCTTCCCTGAATCCTTCCCTGAATCCTACCCCGAATCCTACCCCGAATCCTACCCTGAATCCTACCCTGAATCCTTCCCTGACTCCTTCCCTGAATCCTTCCCTGAATCCTACCCCGAATCCTACCCCGAATCCTACCCTGAATCCTTCCCTGAATCCTTCCCTGAATCCTTCCCTGAATCCTACCCTGAATCCTTCCCTGAATCCTACCCTGAATCCTACCCTGAATCCTTCCCTGAATCCTTCCCTGAATCCTTCCCTGAATCCATCCCTGAATCCTACCCTGTCACACGGAGACACCTGGCGTCCAGCAGCACTACCCTGAAACCTGCGGTGTGTGTGTGTGTGTGTGTGTGTGTGTGTGTGTGTGTGTTGACTTATGAAATGTAGTTTTGTAACATGTCCAGATGTGCCTCTCTCTGTAAACCGGGATTGAGAGATTTACCGCTGATTAAAGACACACACACACACACACACGTCTTGTCTTTGACATCAGGAAATGGACACACTCGGACCTGTCCTGTGGTTGCCATAGAGACGAGGCTGTAGCCATGCAGACGGTTGCTTAGCAACGTGGAGGGCAGATAAACTCAGATAACGTGATGTGGATTACAGTGGTGTTCTGTAAATCCCCCCCTGAATGACCGTCACACACACACACACACACACACACACACACACACACACACACCACATTGAGCACCAGTAAGGTTTTAACTCAGCGGTACCTGGGACAGTCTGACACTACTTAAATAGGCCAACGCACACACACACACACACACACACACACACACACACACACACACACACACACACACACACACACACACACACACACACACACACACCACATTGAGCACCAGTAAGGTTTTAACTCAGCGGTACCTGGGACAGTCTGACACTACTTAAATAGGCCAACGCCACACACACACACACACACACACACACACACACACACACACACACACACACACACACACACACACACACACACACACACACACAAAACATGTACAGTAAGTATCCTGGGGGTGTGTTCCAGATTGATGAATGGCAGAGTTCCATCCAGCAGGAGATATCAACCTACAGACTACGAACACGCTGCCAACTGTGCCACACATGGAGTGAGTTACACCCAACACACTCAACCCATCTAATGATTCTTACCTCTGGAAGCACATCTGCTGTTCACCCTGCTGTACCTGGTTCTACCCATAATGCTCTGTTTACCCATGAACCTCCACAGCTCTGGATCATCCCCAGCCTGGTGGGCGGGTCTGTACTCTACTTCCTGTCTGTGGACCAATGGCAGGCTGCTGCTGCCTGGCTGTACGGGGCGGGGCTTAGTGGTCTATTTATCTCCTCCACTCTGTTTCACACCGTGGCCTGGAAGATCAGACACCTCCGGTTAGTATCTCTGTTTCACACCGTGGCCTGGAAGATCAGACACCTCCGGTTAGTATCTCTGTTTCACACCGTGGCCTGGAAGATCAGACACCTCCGGTTAGTATCTCTGTTTCACACCGTGGCCTGGAAGATCAGACACCTCCGGTTAGTATCTCTGTTTCACACCGTGGCCTGGAAGATCAGACACCTCCGGTTAGTATCTCTGTTTCACACCGTGGCCTGGAAGATCAGACACCTCCGGTTAGTATCTCTGTTTCACACCGTGGCCTGGAAGATCAGACACCTCCGGTTAGTATCTCTGTTTCACACCGTGGCCTGGAAGATCAGACACCTCCGGTTAGTATCTCTGTTTCACACCGTGGCCTGGAAGATCAGACACCTCCGGTTAGTATCTCTGTTTCACACCGTGGCCTGGAAGATCAGACACCTCCGGTTAGTATCTCTGTTTCACACCGTGGCCTGGAAGATCAGACACCTCCGGTTAGTATCTCTGTTTCACACCGTGGCCTGGAAGATCAGACACCTCCGGTTAGTATCTCTGTTTCTCTCTGTCTCTCTCTCTGTCTGTCTCTCTCTGTCTGTGTCTCTCCGTATCTTTCTGTCTGTCTCTCTGTCTGTGTCTCTGTC
>NW_025535015.1:0-60000 GCF_020615455.1 Coregonus clupeaformis
AGAGAGAGAGAGAGAGAGAGAGAGAGAGAGAGAGAGAGAGAGAGAGAGAGAGAGAGAGAGAGAGAGAGAGAGAGAGAGAGAGAGAGAGAGAGAGAGAGAGAGAGTTTGAGTTTTAAATAATCTTTATTGGGTCTGGGAGCCCACCACACAAATACTCATACAAAACCGTATTTACACATCAATTAAAAACACAACTCCAATTCCTCCTCCACAGTAACTGAACACAACAGCGTCTGAATGCCCCATATACTCATGAACAGATCAATATTGTTGACCAGTTTGTAATAGGCAAACTCAATTCTTAATCTTGTGCCAACATTCCCTCCAGCATTCCCACCACATCCACAGACCCCTGTCCCCGAATACTGTTCTTTCGGGTCTTCCATATGGCTAATTTTGCTGCCCCTAACACAAAATTAAGCAACAAAACTACAGCTTTCTGACTAAACCTGTACTTTGGCCCCAATATGTACAGTTGGGAAGAGAAAACCTCTCCCAGCGCTGAGAACCAGTTAGTGATCAGGTCAATCATCCCGACCAACCTGGGACACTGTAAAAACAGATGTGCCCAGAGTTTCAGGTTCAGCACAGAATGGACATCCTCCCCAACAGTAGGATCCAGGTGTACCAGATACATGCTGGTGGCTATGGCTCCATGTATTATCCTCCATTGGAGGTCAGCTGTCCTCTTATCAATAGGCAGTTTGTATAGTGTTCGCCAGCGGCCTTTGGGGAGGCACCTGACCAAGCACACCCGCCCACTCGTCGATTTTACCCCTTCCAGGGAAGAGGCATGGGACACCTTTACACATGTTCTGTACATGGCCTTCTTTCCCACCTCCTTGAACTCCCCCAGCTCCGTGGTATCAAGGAAAGCAGCATCCCCACGTCCTCCTCGAATGCCCCGCCGCAGCACTAACAATCAGTGCAGGGAACACATAATCCAGACCCTCCTTCCACCGATCAGAATTGGAGGTGTCAGTCACATACTGCAGATGAAGTACTGGCAAGGAATCACAGACCTCAGCGACGACCTTCCTCCAGTAGGCGAGACGATCGGATCCCCGCTCTTTCTCCCAGCTCCTCCAACGACCTATTCCTGTTCCACATCAGATGACCCAGCTTAGTACACCCCACGCCTAACAGGCATGAACGTAGGCTAGCTGAACCCAGAACACGGGACTGGATGGCAGTGTTGTGAAAAAGAGGCTCTTCAAAAAGCCACATCCCTGGTGGCGTGCAGGCCTTACGGGACTTGACCAGAACTCTCCAAGCCTGCATAACAGACTCATAGAATGGAGTCAGGCCAGGCAACTCACCCCTCCAGCTTTAAGAGGAAAAGATGCTTGTCTAAGCCCAAACAGCCCGCTCTCCTCATCAATGCGTAGGCTGTGTCAACCCAGCTAGAACCGTCACTGTACAACAGTCTCTGGGCTGCTTGAAGCCGGAAAGCCATGATCCTGGAAGAAATGTCCACCAGGCCTTGTCCACCCTCGTGCAGTGGCAGGTACAGGGCTGAAGCTTTAATCCAATGTTGTCCAGACCAGAAGAAGTTGACAAGGGTCCTCTGAAGCTCTTGTATCAGACCCTTTGGTGGCTGTAAAATCATTAGTCTGTGCCACAGGGTAGAGGCAGCTAGGTTATTAGCTACCAGTACCCTTCCCCTATAAGACAGCTGGGGCAGCACCCATTTCCATCTTGACAGTCTAGGCACACACTTTCTCCACTACACCCTCCCAGTTCTTTTTCTGAAAGACATCGGAGCCTAGAAAAACCCCCAAAGTCTTCATCCCATCTCTGCCCCACTGAAGCCCCCCTGGTAACCGTGGAGCGGACCCCATCTGAAGCTGGCCTGCCCACAGCGCTTCACTCTTTCCCCAATTGACTCTAGCTGAGGAGGCCCCCTCATACACCTTTAAGGCGTCTGAGAGAACCTTAACATCCTCATCCCCTGTAATAAAAACTGTCACGTCATCTGCATACGCAGACAGTGCTATCGTGGGACCCTTCATTACACCTGGCACAGAGAAACCAGTAAGCTTCGGCTCTTAAAAAGCAAAGCATTGGTTCAATCGCCAGACTGTATAACTGCCCTGAAATTGGGCATCCCTGCCTGATGCCCCTTTGGACAGGGATGGGACAACTCAAACCACCCCCACCTTCACCATACACGAGGCCCCAGCATACAGTAACTTCATCCAAGACAAAAAACATCCCCAACCCCAAAGGCTTTCATTGTTTTAAACAAGTACTGGTGGTCCACACGATCAAAAGCCTTCTCCTGATCCAAAGAAAGTAAACCCACATTTACATCAGACAGTTTACAAATGTCCAAAACATCTCTTATTAGAAACAAGTTGTCAACAATAGAGCGATCAGGTACACAGTAGGGACTGGTCCTTGTGGACCAACAATCCCAGATACTCTTTCAACCTGTTTGAGAGACATTTAGAAACAATTTTATATTCTGCACACAGCAAAGCAACAGGTCTCCAATTTTTTATGAGGCCAAATCCCCCTTTTTGGCAACAGTGAAAGTACCGCACGTTGACAAGATACAGGAAGAGAGCCCTCATGAAAAGATTCACACACCACTTCATAAAAATCCTCCCCAATAGACCCCCAAAAGTGCTTGTAAAACTCAGATGGTAAACCATCAATGCCAGGGGCTCGGCCTGTTGAGAGCTGCATAACTGCTGTGGACAGCTCTTGCAGTGTAATGTCAGAGTCCAATGCGACTCTTTGCTCAGGGTCCCAATTGAGGAAGACCGATGTAACAACTGTTCAGTACACAGAGAGTCACAATCCTCCGCCTTATAGAGGGCAGAATAGAAATCCACGGCATGTTGACGCATTTCACTGTCGTCCGTGGTCACCTTCCCATCAGGGAGACGAAGGCAGACCATCTGTTTACGTTGCAAATGTCGACTGTCCTAGGTTAAAAAAAAAAGCACTAGGAGCATCCATATCCTTGAGGGAAGCGAAACGAGACCTAATCAAGGCACCCTTCACTCTTTCATGCAGAAACGACCTCAATTCATGTTTCTTGTCCTGTAAGTTCATGACTAGTCCGGGGTCATTCTGAGTGAGCAACTTCAATTCAATAGATTTAATGTTCTGCTCAAGGGCCCTGATAGTCTCTTTAACTTCAATTCGAGACAGAGCAGTATACTGTTGACAAAATAATCGTATTTGGGCCTTCCCAACCTCCCACTGTCACGGTTTACTAAGCCAGAACCCAGAAGCAGACCAGGACAAGGTAAGTGGTGTCAAAGGTGAGTGTTTATTTAACTAATCCACGAGTGCTGCTGAATAATCCAGGAACAGAGCGGGCGGCGTGGATGAGTTGTTGAGGGTGCAGTAGTTGGTCCAATGATGGCTCGGCAGCCGCCGACCATCAGGCAGAGGTTGGGTGAAGGTTCGGACGAGTGACTGCAGGGAGAACAAAACGGAGGTAAGCATACAACAAGCAAACAAGGTGCAAAACAACAAAACTAATGCTCTAAGCTCTAAGACTGATCCGCTGATAAACATACTGTTCATGGCTAACGATCCGGCAGGGAATGGATGTTAGGCCAGAGCCTAAGAAGGGTGATGATCAGGACCAGGTGTGCAGATTGCTGATGGGATGCAGGTGCGGAAATCAAGAGAGCTCCCCGCCTAGCAACGTTGCCCGGCAACCAGGCAGGGAGCGTTCCAGAACCCTCGGGAAACTGGAGATCACGAGCAGAAAAACTAGTACACAGACCGGACCCGACTCAGACTGCCGGGATCGTTACAGTACCCCCCTCCGGCGAACGCCACCGGGCGGACTCCCGGACGCCAGGATGGAGGCGGTAGAAGTCACGAATGAGGTCAGCATCTAGGATCTGTCGCGCGGAATCCAACTCCTCTCTTCAGGACCATACCCCTCCCAGTCCACGAGATACTGGAAACCCCGGCCCCGCCGTCTGGAATCCATGATGCGTCGCACCGTGTAGGCAGGACCACCTCCGATCATCCGAGGAGGAGGAGGAGGAGGCGGAGGAGGCAACAGAGGACTGAGGAAAACAGGCTTGAGGCAGGAGACATGAAAGGTGGGATGGACTCTGAGCGTCCTCGGGAGTTTGAGTCGAACTGCCACCGGATTGATCACCTTCTCCACCACAAACGGACCAATGAACTTCGGTAACAACTTCCTAGACTCAGTCCGTAAAGGAAGATCCCGTGTGGCCAACCAGACCCTATCTCCGATGGTATAGGTGGGAGCGGGGATCCGGCGACGAATTCGCCTGGAGCTGATACCGGTCCGAAACTCTAAGGAGTGCCTTTCTGGCCCGATGCCAGGTCCGGTGGCAACGGCGAATATGGGCCTGAACAGAAGGCACTGAGAGCTCCTTCTCCTGAGAAGGGAACAAGGGAGGTTGGTAGCCATACAGGCACTGGAAGGGAGACATCCCAGTGGCAGATGTAGGGAGAGTATTGTGGGCATACTCAACCCAAGGCAACTGAGAGACCCAGGAGGTGGGGTTGGAAGAGACCAGGCAGCGTAGCGTGGATTCCATCTTCTGGTTGGCTCTCTCCGCCTGACCATTAGATTGGGGGTGAAAACCAGATGTGAGACTGACTGTAGCTCCAATGGCCAAACAGAAGGACTTCCAGACAGCAGAGGTAAACTGAGGGCCACGGTCGGAAACGATATCTCTGGGCAAACCGTGGACCATGAAAACCTCCCTAACCAGGATCTCGGACGTCTCCGAGGCAGAGGGAAGCTTGGCAATAGGCACAAAGTGGGCGAACTTGCTGAATCTGTCCACGATAGTCAGAACGACTGTGTTCCCCTCAGAAGCGGGCAACCCAGTGACAAAGTCCAGGGCCAGATGCGACCATGGTCGCCGGGAATAGGAAGGGGGTGAAGTAGTCCAGAGCTGGGCCGATTGGTACTCTTATTCTGCGCACACACTGGACAGGCAGCAACATAACCCCGAGTATCCTCGGCCATGGCAGGCCACCAAAAACGTCTGCGAAGAAACGCCATCGTCCGAGCCACGCCAGGGTGACAAGCCATCTTGCTGGCGTGGGACCATTTGAGGACCGCAGGACGAACCGACTCAGGCACAAACAACCGACCGGGTGGACCGTTACCGGGACCGGGCTGCGTCCGAAGGGCCGCCATCACCTCCTCCTCAATCTTCCACCTAACAGCTCCCACGACGCAGTTCGGGGGAGAATTGTCTCGGTCTTGGACCCACTCTCCTCCGTCTTGGAGAACATCCGAGACAAGGCGTCCGCCTTGCCGTTCTTAGATCCAGGTCGGAACGTCAGGGAAAAAATTGAATCGTCCGAAAAACAACGCCCACCTGGCCTGACGGGAGTTGAGACGTCTAGCCGATTGCACGTAAGCAAGATTCTTGTGGTCAGTCCAGACAATAAACGGTTGCTCCGCCCCCTCCAACCAGTGGCGCCACTCCTCCAAGGCAAGTTTCACCGCGAGAAGCTCCCGGTTACCCACATCGTAATTCCTCTCCGCAGGCGAAAGGCGACGAGTAGTAGGCGCAGGGATGGAGTTTACTGTCCGTGGAGCATCGCTGCGACAGGATGGCGCCAACTCCCACATCAGACGCGTCCACTTCAACGACGAACTGACGGGCCGTGTCCGGTTGGAGAGAGAATCGGTGCGTTGGTGAATCGCCTCTTCAAATCCAGAAACGCTCGATCCGCCTCCGGATTCCACTTGAAGCTCCTGATACTGGAAGTCAAGGCAGTTAACGGAGCGGCCACACGGCTGTAATCCCGGATGAATCTGCGGTAGAAATTCGCAAACCCCAAAAATCTCTGGAGCTGCAATCTCGTACCGGGCTGGGCCCATTCCAGAACCGCTCTAACCTTCTCCTGGTCCATCCTAATCTCTCTCCTGGAGATGATGTACCCGAGAAAGGATGTCGTGTGGGCGTGAAACTCGCACTTCTCGGCCTTCACGAACAGGCGATTCTCCAACAATCGCTGCAGAACCTGCCGGACATGCTGGACGTGGTCGGAAGGTTCCTTCGAGAAGATCAGAATGTCATCCAGGTAAACAAACACAAAGAGACCGATCATATCTCTCAGGACGTCGTTCACCATACTCTGGAATACCGCTGGAGCATTGGTCAGTCCAAACGGCATCACCTGATACTCGAAGTGACCCATCGGTGTATTGAAACCCGTCAACCACTCGTCTCCCTCTCTGATCCGGACCATGTGATACGCATTGCGTAGGTCTAGCTTGGTGAACACCGTAGCACCCTGTAAGGAGTCGAAGGCAGAACTCATCAAGGGCAGGGGATACTTGTTCTTGACCGTGATGTCATTCAACCCCCGATAATCAATACACGGTCGAAGAGAGCCATCCTTCTTACCCACAAAGAAGAATCCTGCCCCCAGGGGTGATGACGAGGGACGAACGAGACCAGCAGCTAGGGACTCCTTGATGTAGGTCTCCAAAGCCTCACGTTC
Organism: Coregonus clupeaformis; assembly: GCF_020615455.1. Lineage (NCBI taxonomy): Eukaryota > Metazoa > Chordata > Actinopteri > Salmoniformes > Salmonidae > Coregonus > Coregonus clupeaformis. Next base: position 6,475 of record NW_025535015.1, read on the forward strand.
AGGGCGGGAGATACTGTATAACCTTCCCTTGGGGTAGACAGCTCCAGGGAACAGGTTGATGGCACAATCATATGGTCGGTGGGGGAGGGAGTGACAGAGCCTTCTGCTTACTGAACACTTCCCCCAAATCGTGATATGTCTCGGGAACCAGGGACAAATCTGGGGGTTTAGCCTCAATCACCTGACTGGGAACCGAATGGGGACAGGCAGTCTTGAGACAGTTAGCATGACAATCAAGGCTCCAACTTCGTTACCTTGCCCGTCACCCAATCGAACGTGGGATTGTGTTCCTTCAGCCAGGGGTATCCAAGGACCAGAGGAACATGGGAAGACGGCAGAATGAAGAATGAAATCATCTCCGAATGATTCCCGACAACAGCATCTTAACCGGTTCAGTCCTCATCGTGATACGTGCCAGACTACTGCCGTTCAGAGTGGTCGCTTCAATGGCTTCCGGCAATTGCTCCTTGGAAAGCCCCAGCTGTTCCACCAACTCGGCATCAAGAAAGCTTCCATCGGCACCTGAATCGATAAAAGCGTTAATCGCTAAGCTCTGATTCCTGTTCACAAGGGTAGCCGGGAAACGGGTCTGACAGAGGTATTGAGAGGTCGAAACTGGCTCGCTAAAAGTCCTCCCAACTTTAGCGAGCCGCGCAGTTTGGACGACCGCCGGGAACAGGTGGCGAGGTAATGTCCCGAACCACCACAGTAGAGGCAACAGTTAGTCCTACGTCTGAGTTGGCGTTCCTCCTTGGTTAACCCGTGCCGCCCTACTTGCATTGGTTCAGAATCGGGGAGACAGGACCTCTCCACTAATCCTGTGTGGTGGACGATGATCGACGTATTCTGGTCCAATCCCGACCCGACTGGAACCTGAGAAGCTGATCGATTGGACGGACCCCATTGCTTCTCCCTCCTTCGCTCTCGGACTCGATTATCCACCCGAATAGACAAGGCTACCAAGCTGTCCAGGTCACTAGGCTCCGGATAGGAGATCAACTCATCCTTGAGCTGCTCCGACAGACCCTGGTAAAAGGCCGCTTGCAGAGACTCCTCATTCCACCCACTCTCCACAGCCAACGTCTTGAACTCGATCACGAAGTCGGCCCACGCTGCGAGTTCCTTGGTGAAGCGAAAACAGGCGCCTAGCTGCGTCCCTCCCTCGGACGGAATGGTCGAAGAGCTTCCTCATCTCGGCCGTGAACCCCTGGTATGAAGCCATGCAGGGGTCTTGTCGTTCCCAAACGGCTGAAGCCCACTCCAGCGCTCGACCACGCAGCAACCTCAATCACAAAGGCTATCCTAGCCTTGTCTGTGGCATAAGAGTAGGGGCTGTAGATCGAACACTAACCCACACTGCATAAGGAAAGAACGGCATCTTCCCAGCTCCCCCTCATATTTATCCGGCGTCGGAACCTTGGGCTCACGGAAGGACACAGCTCCAGACGCGGCAGGCGAGATGGGTGAAACCGGTAGTGGATCCTCCACCGGAAACTTGCGCTGGTTCTGGACCTCCGTCAGACCGGTAGAAAGGTTCCGAACTGCCAACGCGATCTCCTGTAGCTCCGTGCTATGATGGCCCAACATCTTCTCCTGATGGGTAATGGCATGGCGAACAGAGTCCAGGTCCGCTGGGTTCATTACTGGCCGGATCGTTCTGTCACGGTTTACTAAGCCAGAACCCAGAAGCAGACCAGGACAAGGTAAGTGGTGTCAAAGGTGAGTGTTTATTTAACTAATCCACGAGTGCTGCTGAATAATCCAGGGAACAGAGCGGGCGGCGTGGATGAGTTGTTGAGGGTGCAGTAGTTGGTCCAATGATGGCTCGGCAGCCGCCGACCATCAGGCAGAGGTTGGGTGAAGGTTCGGACCGAGTGACTGCAGGGAGAACAAAACGGAGGTAAGCATACAACAAGCAAACAAGGTGCAAAACAACAAAACTAATGCTCTAAGCTCTAAGACTGATCCGCTGATAAACATACTGTTCATGGCTAACGATCCGGCAGGGGAATGGATGTTAGGCCAGAGCCTAAGAAGGGTGATGATCAGGACCAGGTGTGCAGATTGCTGATGGGATGCAGGTGCGGAAATCAAGAGAGCTCCCGCCTAGCAACGTTGCCCGGCAACCAGGCAGGGAGCGTTCCAGAACCCTCGGGAAACTGGAGATCACGAGCAGAAAAACTAGTACACAGACCGGACCCGACTCAGACTGCCGGGATCGTTACACCCACCATTGTCTCAAGGACTCAAAATTCCCTTTTGTAACCCTCCATTTTTCCCAAAACAACAAAAACCTTTCACAAAACATGACATCATGTAACAATTTAACATTAAAATACCAATAAGATGATGACCTTCGTGGACAGGACAAGTGAATATCAACAGTGACAATATGGTGATCAGAGAAACCCACAGGAGTAATGTCACACCTTCCAACCCTACTACAGTATTGCTCAGATACATACAACCTGTCTAACCTTGCTGCACTGACATGACCTTTCATTAACTTTTAGCCATGTGTACTGCCTAACTTTTGCATTCCTTACTCTCCACACATCAGAAAGCTCAAACTCAGTTAATAGACCAGACAGACAAATTGCTGACCGCAGGTGAGGTTCTTCAGCGGTGCGATCAACAGTAAAATCCACTGTACAGTTCCAGTCCCCCCTAAAACCATACACCCCTCTTGGTCACACTGTCTTAAGGTTTCCTTTATTTTATCAAAAACAACAATACGCTCTGTACCCTCATTAGGAGCATAAACATTCAAAAAAACAAACAAAAACCCCATAACATTCACCTTGACCAATAAAACCCGACCCTTGACAATCTCTGTTGTAGATACCACAGTCACCCCTAAGCCTGAAGAAAACAAGATTGCCACCCCAGCACTGAAATTAGTACCATGACTGAGTATATGCTGCCCCTCCCACCACATACCCCAGTCAGCCGCATTTTCCTCATCACTATGTGTCTCCTGTAGGAAAACTACATTAAGCCTTTTCTGTTTTATTACTTCTAATACCCAAGCCCTCTTATTCCTGTCCCTTCCTCCATTAATGTTGAGAGAACCTACCCTTAGTACCTCCATATAGAAAAGACAAAGGAAAAGCAGAAGATACCACAGAGAAACCAGACAAAGAGAATAGAACACCCTATGAGGCATAATCATCATCATTATTTAAATTTTCTCTTAACCTGACCACGTTTCCCACCACCCTTTGCTGCTGCAACAGCAGTAACAAATTTCCTCAAGCGAAACCGCTTCTTCTCACTCAACTGGTCTAACCCCACCGTCTTCTGTAACATCACAGCTGACCTCACAAACTTATCAACATCAAAATAATCTGCCAATTTGACAGATTTCCCAAAAGTCTGATCCAGAAACCCTTTACCTCCTCTAGATCGTAAATTGAGTCCTCACCAGCTGATACCGTATCAAGAGAGATATCCATATCCATATCCTTCTCCTGATCCTCCTCAACTGAGGCCACAGACCACTGACTCCCCTCTACCACATCCCTTTTCAACACTCCCCCACTTGCACCCCATCACTCGTACCCAGGCATCTCCTCCACTACCTGGGAGACTAGCCCCACCTGAACCCCATTACTGCGTAGTGGGCATCTCCTCCACTACCTGGGAGACTAGCCCCACCTGAACCCCATTACTCGTAGTGGGCATCTCCTCCACTACCTGGGAGACTAGCCCCACCTGAACCCCATTACTCTTAGTGGGCATCTCCTCCACTACCTGGGAGACTAGCCCCCTGTAACCCAGCACTCATAGTGGGCATCTCCTCCACTACCTGGGAGACTAGCCCCCCTGTACCCCAGCACTCATAGTGGGCATCTCCTCCACTACCTGGGAGACTAGCCCCCCTGTACCCCAGCACTCATAGTGGGCATCTCCTCCACTACCTGGGGAGATGAGCTCCACATGAACCCTCTCCTGTAACCCATTACTTTTAGTGGGCATCTCCTCCACTACCTGGGAGATTAGCTCCACATGTACCCCCTCCTGTACCACAGCACTCGTACTGGGCACCTCCTCACCAGTCTGAGGAAATGGCCCTTCAGATCCATCCTTACCTTCTACAACCATTTTTTTCTGCTGCATAACATTTCCCTCTGGTACAAGTTGCACCTCTGTGCCCTCAACACGGACAACTTGTTCCTCAGCAACAGATGCGTGTGGCTGTTGTACCACTGTCAGCCCACCTCTTCCTACATCAGTGGGCCCAGGCGTTACGAGGACCACCTGCGCCCCTCCCTCTGCCTTCTCCCTTTTCGGGCAAGCATGTCGCATGACCAACATCCCCACACTCAAAACACCGTTGACTACCCGTACTAGCATAAGCCATATACAGTCTATTGTCATACTTGACTTTAAACGCTAACTCCAAAGTCTGCTCCGGTGAGTCCAAAAACATAAACACCTGTCGCCGAAAACGACATTACCTGTTTCAACGCCGGGTGTTTGCAACCCAATGGGACAACCTTAATTGAACTTGCAAACTTCCCAAAGCGCAATAACTCGCGCTCCAATAGCTCATTTGGAATGAACGCGGTACATTTGAAATCGTTACCCTTGTTGACGGAGAAAAAAGCGGGCGTAACTTGAATAAACATTCCTTTAAGAAGTATGCCATGCTCAACCATACGATCAACAAGGCGCTCTTCTTTAAGAAATACCACCACCGCTTTATTCATCCGTGACGCATAAGCAACATTCTCATATCCTACCTTCTCTCCTACGGCGACCAGAACCTCTTCCACCGTGACAGTAGCTTCAGTAACACACCTAAAGCCGTGTCGAAGTGACAGGGACGGGCGTCCCGATTCGGGCCGCCATCCCCACCAAAATCAGGGTAATTTCGACACGAAAAACAATATACTTAATTCTACCACAACAAAAAATAGAAATAATAATCTTAATCATGCATAGAAGAAAAAAGGATATCACCAAGAAAAGGAAAACCCAGGATATCTAACTCTACACAACACTCGCACTTAGCACTCACTCAAACAATTCCCAGCACGCACCAAACACTCCCAGCATGCAGAGAGAGAGAGAGAGAGAGAGAGAGAGAGAGAGAGAGAGAGAGAGAGAGAGAGAGAGAGAGAGAGAGAGAGAGAGAGAGAGAGAGAGAGAGAGAGAGAGAGAGAGCTCAAAGACATTGCTCCTGCATTTTTTACAAAAAATATAGATTTAGAGTTAGATAAAGTAGGATTTTTTGGCAGGGACATATACAGGATGCTACCCTCCACAACATAACCTTCATTCCAAACCAAAACTCCAAACCTACAACCTGATTTTGGACGGAATTACCTGGAAAGCTTTCTACTACCAAGGATTACTATTCTCAAACTATACAGCAAATGCTCTGGAAAACAAACAGAAACCTGAAAACACCATCCAACCTGGAACTGAGTGAGTAATGTTTAGTATGAAGCTATTTTCACTTTCAAAAACCAAGAAGAAAAATTCATTACAATGATATATTTTATATTATAAGGACTGAATTCTAAGGCTACCAAGCTTAAGCTTGCTACAAAGAGATACATTTTCAATTAGCACTGACGTGTGAAGTGAGAGGTGTCAAAGCCCTTGAGCCCAACAATGGCAGGAGAGTCGTACAGTCTACCCCAACTAAATGGAGAGGCCTTAGAAGCACCCCCCCCACTGTTCAGAGGTCATTAAAATACAGTACCCTCTGAATGTAAAAAACGACAAGACATGAAAAGAGTACAAATTGAAACTTCTTTTGGGGAAGCACGAGACACTTTTTGCTGATTTGTATAAAAATGGGAACATAAGCAACCTTATCTTCCACACAGACCATCCCCTGGCATGGCACAGTGCTATACTAGCACACTACCCCTCTGTTAAGAGGGGGGATGTTAGCGACGGGTGGAAACTCAGGATACTGGACAACGAGGACTCTGAGTCGTCTAATATTAATCTCTATAAATCTGGAACCGTTTTGCTTCAAGGCAACACCAAACAGTTCCAGCTGGACTTTCACCTAATCAAAGAAATAGCTCAGCAGGAGAAGCTCTACCTTGAGAAAGATACCCCTACCCCGAGCGGGTCAGACCAGACCTCTTCATTAAATAACCCCACAGAGCAACCCCAAGCAGAAACTCAACTTCCCAGCACAGAGTACTACTCCCTCATTGAAATGAAGGATGAATTCACCCAGCTGGAGGTAAGGCAGGTGGAGCTGGAACAGCAGGTGAACACACTCCAGTCAGCACAGACCCAGACAACAGTCCAGCACAACAACACCCCCTTAACTAGACCTGGAGAGCTGCAGGTGGAGAGAGACATGTCTGCACTCTGGACTGTGGTGAGACAACATCAACAGGAGAAAGAGCAGGAGCAGGAGAAGAACAGAGCACTAGAGGAGAGGATCAGAGTGCTGGAGGAGAAGGTGAGAACGATGACGGGTGACATTGAACAACCCATTAGAGAACAGCCCACCTCAGATCCTGGCCAAAGTCTCGACACCGCAGCAGAACAGTACACCCTAGACCCTGACCATAGCCTCGACATCACACCCAGACAAACAAATGAAGAACCCCAAGCCCTGGGGACCCCAACCCCTCTGAGCAACCCCCCAGTCAGACACCTTGATAGCCCTCATGACGACCCCCCCACACCCACTGAGGACATACACAAGCCACAGATTGTACTCCTTATGGACTCAAACGGGAAATACATACAAGAAAATAAACTTTTTCCAAAACACACAGTGTCTAAACTCTGGTGTCCAAACACCCAGCGCGCCCTAGACCTTCTGTCTAAGGACCGACTAGGATCACCCAGCCACATAATAATACACACAGGCACAAACGACCTGAGAACACAGCAGGAAAGGGTGGCCATATCACTCAAGGGAGTGATAGAAAAAGCTTATTCTACTTTCCCCAACGCACAAGTGGTTATCTCAACTCTGTTACCACGAAAAGACTTCCACCCTGCTACCATACAGCGGGTAAACGCAAGTATTTCCCGTGACTGTGCATCAAAACCAAATGTCTTCCTGGCCCACCACTCCACCCTGGACGTGAACAGCCTTTACGACCAGGTCCACCTATACAAGGCAGCAGTGCCCACCTTCGCGACCCTAAAGGATATCGCCCTCAACCGCAGACCCAACACCTCACACAGGACCAACAGATCAACAGACACCCCGCCCAGACCAGCGAGACACTCTCCCAGACCTGCGGGACCCCCCCCAGGTCCTACACATAGAGGACCCCCGCAGAGAGGACCTACATCCAGACCACAGCACCATCAACCACATCTACACCCCCCCCCCCAACCAATAACCTCCCCCCAAGTCAACCATGCCCACACCCCATTTAGGCCCCCTCAGATCAGACCTATGCCCCTCCTACCCACCCCAAGCCCCCCTCTCCCACAAAGAGGGCCTCAACATGAAAGTCACACATACGCCCAGGCCGTGAGCAGGCAAACAGGCCCAACACCCACTCTTACACTCGCCCAAGCCAATGGCATGTACCAGATGCTCAGCAGGCTCTGCTCACAAATACTGGCCTGAGGCCAAACCACACAACCAACAACATTATACACTTTATGGAACACAAAGCCTTCACTATTTCATCCTGGAATATCCAAGGCCTGAGTTCATCTGCCTTTGGCCTAAAGAGCAGGAATCTGGAATTCACCAAAGAAATCGGAAATACAGACATTGTCATCCTACAAGAAACATGGTATAGAGGAGACGGACCCACTGGTTGCCCTCTAGGTTACAGAGAGCTGGTAGTCCCATCCACCAAACTACCAGGTGTGAAACAGGGAAGGGACTCAGGGGGTATGCTAATTTGGTATAGAGCAGACCTAACTCACTCTATTAAATTAATCAAAACAGGAACATTTTACATTTGGTTAGAAATTCAAAAGGAAATTATCTCAACTGAGAAAAATGTCATCCTGTGTGCTACCTATATCCCCCCACTAGAATCTTCATACTTGAATGAAGACAGTTTCTCCATCCTGGAGGGGGAAATCAATCATTTCCAGACCCAGGGACATGTACTAGTCTGTGGCGACCTAAATGCCAGAACTGGACAAGAACCTGACACCCTCAGCACACAGGGGGACAAACACCTACCTGGAGGTGACAGCATTCCCTCCCCCATATGCCCCCCTAGGCACAACTACGACAACATAACCAACAAAAATGGGTCACGACTCCTGCAGCTCTGTCGCACACTGGGTATGTACATAGTCAATGGTAGGCTTCGAGGGGACTCCTATGGTAGGTACACCTATAGCTCATCTCTTGGCAGTAGTACTGTAGACTACTTTATCACTGACCTCAACCCAGAGTCTCTCAGAGCGTTCACAGTCAGCCCACTGACACCCCTATCAGACCACAGCAAAATCACAGTCTACTTGAACAGAGCAATTCTCAATCATGAGGCATCAAAGCCAAAAGAACTGAATAATATTAAGAAATGCTATAGATGGAAGGAAAGTAGTGTTGAAACCTACCAAAAAACAATTAGGAAACAACAAATTCAATCCATTCTAGACAACTTCCTGGACAAAACGTTCCACTGTAATAGTGAAGGTGTAAACTTGGCAGTAGAAAACCTAAACAGTATATTTGACCTCTCAGCTTCCCTATCAAATCTAAAAATCTCTAACAGAAAACCAAAGAAAAGTAATAACAGTGATAAATGGTTTGATGAAGAATGCAAAAACCTAAGAAAGAAATTGAGAAACCTATCCAACCAAAAACATAGAGACCCAGAAAACCTGAGCCTACGCCTTCACTATGGTGAATCACTAAAACAATACAGAAATACACTACGGAAAAGAAGGAACAGCATGTCAGAAATCAGCTCAATGTAATTGAAGAATCCATAGACTCTAACCACTTCTGGGAAAATTGGAAAACACTAAACAAACAACAACACGAAGAGCTATCTATCCAAAACGGAGATGTATGGGTAAACCACTTCTCCAATCTTTTTGGCCCTATAACAGAGAACAAACAGCAAAAATATATACATGATCAAATGCATATCTTAGAATCAACTATTAAAGACTACCAGAACCCACTGGATTCTCCAATTACATTGAATGAACTACAGGACAAAATACAAACCTTCCAACCCAAAAAGTCCTGTGGTGTTGATGGTATCCTCAATGAAATGATAAAATATACAGACCACAAATTTCAATTAGCTATACTTAAACTCTTTAACATCATCCTTAGCTCTGGCATCTTCCCCAATATCTGGAACCAAGGACTGATCACCCCAATCCACAAAAGTGGAGACAAATTTGACCCCATTAACTACCGTGGGATATGCGTCAACAGCAACTTTGGGAAAATCCTCTGCATTATCATTAACAGCAGACTAGTTCTTTTCCTCAGTGAAAACAATGTACTGAGCAAATGTCAAATTGGCTTTTTACCAAATTACCGTACGACAGACCACGTATTCACCCTGCACACCCTAATTGACAAACAAACAAACCAAAACAAAGGCAAAGTCTTCTCATGCTTTGTTGATTTCAAAAAAGCTTTTGACTCAATTTGGCATGAGGGTCTGCTATACAAATTGATGGAAAGTGGGGTTGGGGGAAAAACCTACAACATTATAAAATCCATGTACACAAACAACAAGTGTGCGGTTAAAATTGGCAAAAAACACACACATTTCTTTCCACAGGACCGTGGGGTGAGACAGGGATGCAGTTTAAGCCCCACCCTCTTCAACATATATATCAACGAATTGGCGAGAGCACTAGAACAGTCTGCAGCACCCGGCCTCACCCTACTAGAATCTGAAGTCAAATGTCTTCTGTTTGCTGACGATCTGGTGCTTCTGTCACCAACCAAGGAGGGCCTACAGCAGCACCTAGATCTTCTGCACAGATTCTGTCCGACCTGGGCCCTGACAGTAAATCTCAGTAAGACAAAAATAATGGTGTTCCAAAAAAGGTCCAGTTGCCAGGACCACAAATACAAATTCCATCTAGACACCGTTGCCCTAGAGCACACAAAAAACTATACATACCTCGGCCTAAACATCAGCGCCACAGGTAACTTCCACAAAGCTGTGAACGATCTGAGAGACAAGGCAAGAAGGGCCTTCTATGCCATCAAAAGGAACATAAAATTTGACATACCAATTAGGATCTGGCTAAAAATACTTGAATCAGTTATAGAACCCATTGCCCTTTATGGTTCTGAGGTCTGGGGTCCGCTCACCAACCAAGAATTCACAAAATGGGACAAACACCAAATTGAGACTCTGCATGCAGAATTCTGCAAAAACATCCTCCGTGTACAACGTAAAACACCAAATAATGCATGCAGAGCAGAATTAGGCCAATACCCGCTAATTATCAAAATCCAGAAAAGAGCCGTTAAATTCTATAACCACTTAAAAGGAAGCGATTCCCAAACCTTCCATAACAAAGCCATCACCTACAGAGAGATGAACTTGGAGAAGAGTCCCCTAAGTAAGCTTGTCCTGGGGCTCTTGTTCACAAACACAAACAGACCCCACACAGCCCCAGGACAACAACAACACAACTAGACCCAACCAAATCATGAGAAAACAAAAAGAGAATTACTTGACACATTGGAAAGAACAAACAAAAAAACAGAGCAAACTAGAATGCTATTTGGCCCTAAACAGAGAGTACACAGTGGCAGAATACCTGACCACTGTGACTGACCCAAACTTAAGGAAAGCTTTGACTATGTACAGACTCAGTGAGCATAGCCTTGCTATTGAGAAAGGCCGCCGTAGGCAGACCTGGCTCTCAAGAGAAGACAGGCTATGTGCACACTGCCCACAAAATGAGGTGGAAACTGAGCTGCACTTCCTAACCTCCTGCCAAATGTATGACCATATTAGAGACACATATTTCCCTCAGATTACAGCGATCCACAAAGAATTCGAAAACAAACCCAATTTTGATAAACTCCCTTATCTACTGGGTGAAAAACCACAGTGTGCCATCACAGCTGCAAGATTTGTGACCTGTTGCCACAAGAAAAGGGCAACCAGTGAAGAACAAACACCATTGTAAATACAACCCATATTTATGTTTATTTATTTTCCCATTTGTACTTTAACTATTTGCACATTGTTACAACACTGTATATATACATAATATGACATTTGAAATGTCTTTATTCTTTTGAAACTTCTGAGTGTAATGTTTACTGTTAATATTTATTGTTTATTTCACTTTTGTTTACTATCTACTTCACTTGCTTTGGCAATGTTAACACACGTTTCCCATGCCAATAAAGCCCTTAAATTGAAATTGAATTGAATTGAGAGAGAGAGAGAGAGAGAGAGAGAGAGAGAGAGAGAGAGAGAGAGAGAGAGAGAGAGAGAGAGAGAGAGAGAGAGAGAGAGAGAGAGAGAGAGAGAGAGAGAGAGAGAGAGAGAGAGACAAACTGTTGTCATGTCATCTCCTCCCATTTCTACACCTCTGCTAACCATCAGTTAGAGCCTCAGTATTTCCTGTCAGAGTACAAGTCCTGGTCTCCATGTATGATAACCATCAGTTAGATCACGGCTGGGAAGCGATTTTAAATAAGCCTCAACAACATTTTGGAAAACAAGATTTTCTGGCCATAGAATGCAAGGATGACATCATTTTAGGGCAAAAAAGTAAGAACAATGTCTTACTCCTAAACAACACATGCAACAGATGTGGCTTTTATGAGTAATTTTCTGTATCAGAAATTAAACAGATGATGCTGATATGATGTGAAAAAACACTGGCTGAATAAAAAATGTACAGTGGGGCAAAAAAGTATTTAGTCAGCCACCAATTGTGCAAGTTCTCCCACTTAAAAAGATGAGAGAGGCCTGTAATTTTCATCATAGGTACACGTCAACTATGACAGACAAATTGAGAGAAAAAAATTCCAGAAAATCCCATTGTAGGATTTTTAATGAATTTATTTGCAAATTATGGTGGAAAATAAGTATTTGGTCACCTACAAACAAGCAAGATTTCTGGCTCTCACAGACCTGTAACTTCTTCTTTAAGAGGCTCCTCTGTCCTCCACTCGTTACCTGTATTAATGGCACCTGTTTGAACTTGTTATCAGTATAAAAGACACCTGTCCACTACCTCAAACAGTCATACTCCAAACTTCACAATGGCCAAGACCAAAGAGCTGTCAAAGGACACCAAAAACAAAATTGTAGACCTGCACCAGGCTGGGAAGACTGAATCTGCAACAGGTAAGCAGCTAGGTTTGAAGAAATCAACTGTGGGAGCAATTATTAGGAAATGGAAGACATACAAAACCACTGATAATCTCCCTCGATCTGGGGCTCCATGCAAGATCTCACCCCGTGGGGTCAAAATGATCACAAGAACGGTGAGCAAAATCCCAGAACCACACGGGGGACCTAGTGAATGACCTGCTGAGAGCTGGGACCAAAGTAACAAAGCCAACCATCAGTAACACACTACGCCGCCAGGGACTCAAATCCTGCAGTGCGAGACGTGTCCCCCTGCTTAAGCCAGTACATGTCCAGGCCCGTCTGAAGTGCATTTGGATGATCCAGAAGAGGATTGGGAGAATGTCATATGGTCAGATGAAACCAAAATATAACTTTTTGGTAAAAACTCAACTCGTCATGTTTGGAGGACAAAGAATGCTGAGTTGCATCCAAAGAACACCATACCTACTGTGAAGCATGGGGTTGGAAACATCATGCTTTGGGGCTGTTTTTCTGCAAAGGGACCAGGACGACTGATCCGTGTAAAGGAAAGAATGAATGGGGCCATGTATCGTGAGATTTTGAGTGAAACCCTCCTTCCATCAGCAAGGGCATTGAAGATGAAACGTGGCTGGGTCTTTCAGCATGACAATGATCCCAAACACACCGCCCGGGCAACGAAGGAGTGGCTTCGTAAGAAGCATTTCAAGGTCCTGGAGTGGCCTAGCCAGTCTCCAGATCTCAACCCCATAGAAAATATTTGGAGGGGAGTTGAAAGTCTGTGTTGCCCAGCGACAGCCCCAAAACATCACTGCTCTAGAGGAGATCTGCATGGAGGAATGGGCCAAAATACCAGCAACAGTGTGTGAAAACCTTGTGAAGACTTACAGAAAACGTTTGACCTGTGTCATTGCCAACAAAGGGTATATAACAAAGTATTGAGAAACTTTTGTTATTGACCAAATACTTATTTTCCACCATCATATGCCAATAAATTCATTAAAAATCCTACAATGGGATTTTCTGGAATTTTTTTTCTCAATTTGTCTGTCATAGTTGACGTGTACCTATGATGAAAATTACAGGCCTCTCTCATCTTTTTAAGTGGGAGAACTTGCACAATTGGTGGCTGACTAAATACTTTTTTTCCCCACTGTATGTCAATTATGATAACTCATCCAATTTTACCATATAGCTAGACTGTTTCTGCCAAATGCACTGTGAACAAAAGGTTAGCTAGCTGGGTAACTAACTAGCTAGAAAACATTAGCTAGCCCAAGTATGGCATTCTAGCTTGCCAAGAATATCCAGGATGATCTCTCCTGGCAAAATTGCTTTGAAAATATTTTTTATAAATCACAAATACTCTCACCACTTCAGCGCTGTCGATAAATAAAGATCACTGTAAACAGTAGTGTTGTTTCAAGTGATTATATTATAGTTAGGTAGACGGAGAACAGCCCCACTGGGCACAGACGTTCAACGTAATTTCATTGATAATTTTAATTTATTTTTCGGTGAGACTCTCTTTTTGCTCCTTGATTTGTTGCTAGAAGTCCCTAGATGAGGTTTTGCCGTGACAAGGCCACAGCACCAATTTGCCACACACTTTTACACTAATAATTTGTTGCTGCTACTCTGTTCTTTAGTTTTACTCGTATTATTACAGTGAGGGAAAAAAGTATTTGATCCCCTGCTGATTTTGTACATTTGCCCACTGACAAAGAAATGATCAGTCTATAATTTTAATGGTAGGTTTATTTGAACAGTGAGAGACAGAATAACAACAAAAAATCCAGAAAAACGCATGTCAAAAATGTTATAAATTGATTTGCATTTTAATGAGGGAAATAAGTATTTGACCCCTCTGCAAAACATGACTTAGTACTTGGTGGCAAAAGCCTTGTTGGCAATCACAGAGGTCAGACGTTTCTTGTAGTTGGCCACCAGGTTTGCACACATCTCAGGAGGGATTTTGTCCCACTCCTCTTTGCAGATCTTATCCAAGGCATTAAGGTTTCGAGGCTGACGTTTGGCAACTCAAACCTTCAGCTCCCTCCACAGATTTTCTATGGGATTAAGGTCTGGAGACTGGCTAGGCCACTCCAGGACCTTAATGTGCTTCTTCTTGAGCCACTCCTTTGTTGCCTTGGCCGTGTGTTTTGGGTCATTGTCATGCTGGAATGCCCATCCACGACCCATTTTCAATGCCCTGGTTGAGGGAAGGAGGTTCTCACCCAAGATTTGAAGGTACATGGCCCCGTCCATCGTCCCTTTGATGCAGTGAAGTTGTCCTGTCCCCTTAGCAGAAAAACACCCCCAAAGCATAATGTTTCCACCTCCATGTTTGACGGTGGGGATGGTGTTCTTTGGGTCATAGGCAGCATTCCTCCTCCTCCAAACATGGCGAGTTGAGTTGATGCCAAAGACCTCCATTTTGGTCTCATCTGACCACAACACTTTCACCCAGTTCTCCTCTGAATCATTCAGATGTTCATTGGCAAACTTCAGACGGCCCTTTATATGTGCTTTCTTGAGCAGGGGGACCTTGCGGGCGCTGCAGGATTTCAGTCCTTCACTGCGTAGTGTGTTACCAATTGTGTTCTTGGTGACTATGGTCCCAGCTGCCTTGGGATCATTGACAAGATCCTCCCGTGTAGTTCTGGGCTGATTCCTCACCGTTCTCATGATCATTGCAACTCCACGAGGTGAGATCTTGCATGGAGCCCCAGGCCGAGGGAGATTGACAGATCCTTTGTGTTTCTTCCATTTGCGAATAATCGCACCAACTGTTGTCACCTTCTCACCAAGCTGATTGGCGGTGGTCTTGTAGCCCATTCCAGCCTTGTGTAGGTCTACAATCTTGTCCCTGACATCCTTGGAGAGCTCTTTGGTCTTGGCCATGGTGGAGAGTTTGGAATATGATTGATTGATTGCTTCTGTGGACAGGTGTCTTTTATACAGGTAACAAACTGAGATTAGGAGCACTCCCTCAGCTCATTACCTGTATAAAAGACACCTGGGAGCCAGAAATCTTTCTGATTGAGAGGGGGTCAAACACTTATTTCCCTCATTAAAATGCAAATCATTGCAAACATTTGACGTGTTTTTCTGGATTTTTTGTTGTTATTCTGTCTCTCACTGTTCAAATAAACCTACCATTAAAATTATAGACTGATAATTTCTTCGTCAGTGGGCAAACGTACAAAATCAGCGGGGGATCAAATACTTTTTTCCCTCACTGTATCTATCCTGATGCCTGGTCACTTTACCCTGCCTTCATGTATATATCTACCTCAAATACCTTATTATTATCTATCATGATGCCTAGTCACTTTACCCTGCCTTCATGTACATATCTACCTCAAATACCTTATTATTATCTATCCTGAGGCCTGGTCACTTTACCCTGCCTTCATGTACATATCTACCTCAAATACCTTATTATTATCTATCCTGATGCCTAGTCACTTTACCCTGCCTTCATGTACATATCTACCTCAAATACCTTATTATTATCTATCCTGATGTCTAGTCACTTTACCCTGCCTTCATGTACATATCTACCTTAAATACCTCGTACCTCCGCACATTGATCTGGTACTGGTACTCCCTGTATATACCTGCACATTGATCTGGTACTGGTACTCCCTGTATATAGCTCCACATTGATTTGGTACTGGTACTCCCTGTATATAGCTCCACATTGATCTGGTACTGGTACTCCCTGTATATAGCTCCACATTGATCTGGTACTGGTACTCCCTGTATATAGCTCCACATTGATCTGGTACTGGTACTCCCTGTACATAGCTCCACATTGATCTGGTACTGGTACTCCCTGTACATAGCTCCACATTGATATGGTACTGGTACTCCCTTAATAAACATGTACGCTTTTCACGCTGCACCTTGGTCCGACCCGTCTCTCAACGTTCGTGACACAAGGATACAAAATGTACTCTGACCAAAATATTATTGCAGATAATTTCATTTTGTATTTAGCTGTTGTATAAAAAAAGGTTTTAAAAAACAGGGCAACTTTTGCCTGTCACCTTTTAAAGACTATAGAACCATGATAATGTAAAGATGTCTGTGTTCTAGAATCTAGACCTCCAGTCCTCTACTGTGTCTTCTGGTGTGAAGTCCCAGTCTGTATTAGATAGAACGTTGCGGCCCCGCCCGCCTGTGGGGAAAACAACCTGTCGTTACCCCATTGGCTCACAACAAAAACTTGACCTTTTACAAACGCAATTTTCTTTTCTGCTTGTTTTAGGCAATTACAGTGCCTTCAGAAAGTTTTTACACCCCTCGACTTTTTCCACATTTTGGTGTTACAGCCTGAATTCAACATTTATTACATTTAGATTTTGTCACTGATCTACACACAATGTGAAAGTGGAATTATGTTTTTAGAAATTAATGAAAAATGTAAAGCTGAAATGTCTTGAGTCAATAAGTATTCAACCCTTTTGTTAGGGCAAGCCTAAATAAGTTCAGGAGTAAAAATGTGCTCAACAACTCACATGATAAGTTAATAGTGTTTAACATGATTTTTAAATGACTAACCCATCTCTGTACCCCACACAAGTATCTGTAAGGTCCCTCAGTCAAGCAGTGAATTTCAAGCACAGATTCAACCACAAAGACCAGCAAGGTTTACCAATGGTTCGCAAAGAAGGGCACCTATTGGTAGATGAGTAAAAAATTAATAAAAAGCAAACTTTGAATATCCCTTTGAGCATGGTGAAGTTATTAATTACACTTTGGATGGTGTATCAATACACCCAGTCACTACAAAGATAAAGGAACCCTTCCTAACTCAGTTGCCGGAGAGGAAGGAAACCGCTCAGGGATTTCACCATGTGTTCAATGGTGACTTTAAAACAGTTACAGAGTTTAATGGCTGTGATAGGAGATAACATTGTACTTCCTCTACAATACTTATATAAATTACAGAGTAAAAATAAGAAATCTGTACAGAATAAAAATATTTGAAAGCATGCTTCCTGTTTGCAATAAGGCACTGTAGTAATACTACAAAATAAATTGGCAATGAAATTAACTTTTTGTCCTGAATACAAAGCGTTATGTTTTTGGACAAATCCAAAAATTACAATTCTATTCATTTTAATCCCACTTTAACACAACAAAATGTGTAAAAAAGTCAAGGGGTGTAAATACTTGCTGAAGGCACTGTACAAAACTACATTTAATAAAAGTACAACATGTCTAAAGATGACTTTACTCCCGAGCGTTCTCACTACTCAGAAAAACGTAATATTGTATGGCAGGGTTCTTCAATTCTGGTCCTGGAGGGCCGAAGCACTTCTGTTTTTTATTTCTACCTGGTAGTTAATTGCATTCACCTGGTGTCCCAGGTCTGAATTAGCCCCTGATTAGAAGGAGAGGATGAAAAACAGAGGTGTTTCGGCCCTCCAGGACCGGAATTGAAGAACCCTGTTGAATGGCTTCCCTCATGCCCCTTTTCATGACAGTGCTAGCAGCCACGTGAATGCTAGCTAGATAGCCAAGACAAACAAACGGACTATACAGCTACAAGTAGTGAGTGGAGTTGCAATATATCTAAAGATTACTTTTTAACATTGCCTGCTTCTGAGCGTTCTCCCTACTTAGAAAAACATAATATTGTAGCGCTTCCCCCAGGCCCCTTTTCATGACGGTGCTAGCAGCCACGTGAGTGAGCACTAGCTAGCTACCGACCGGAACATTAAACGCTACGTGTAGCCTACTTGTACAGTGGGTCCCCACAGTTTCCCACTCTTCCACACAGAATAGTCTGAAGCCATGGGGCTCTTCTCGCATGTTCTATTTTCCCAGGTTGGGATTTTTGACCCCTCAGGGTTTTCTGCTCCAGGTAGAGCTCTACCTGGCAACCATCCAACCAGCTCCCTCGGGATACGAGAGCGTGTCCGCCCTCATCTCCTGTCTGTCCGGTAAAGCGCTGGAGTGGGCCAACGCCGAGTGGGGGGGAATAGATGCCGCAACTGTCAGCTATGCGGAGTTCACCCGCCGCTTTAGGGCGGTATTCGATCATCCACCAGAGGGGAGATCTATTCCATCTCAGACAGGGGAAGAGGAGCGCGCAGGAATTCGCACTGGACTTTCGGACTCTGGCTGCCAGTGCAGGATGGAATGAGAGGGCCCTCATCGACCACTACCGCTGTACCTTGAGGGAGGACGTTCGTCGGGAATTGGCCTGCAGGGACACCAACCTAAACCTTGACCAACTGGTGGATATGTCGATTCGACTGGATAACCTGTTGGCTACCCGCGGACGTCCGGATCAGGTGCCGTCCATTCCATCCCCCAGCACCTCCGACCCTACCCCTATGGAGCTCGGAGGTGCTGGTATGAGGGAGACCAGTAGAGGGGCCGTCCCCTGCACCAACTGTGGCCGCAGAGGACACACTGCTGGTCGGTGCTGGGGAGGGCCTCCAAGGAGTCGAGGCAGTAGGCAGCGCACTGATGGACCGTTTCAGGTGAGTAGGCACCCAACTCACCCAGAGCTCCCTGTTGCGCATATGTGTATGAATGTTGTGTTGCCCGAGTTTTCTTCTCATTCCCAGCATAAGGCGCTAGTAGATTCAGGCGCAGCTGGGAACTTTATTGATCGTCAGTTTACCTATAAGTTAGGGATTCCTATTGTGCCAGTCGATGTGCCCTTCCCTATCCATGCCCTAGATAGTCTCCCTTTAGGGTCAGGTCTGATTAGGGAAGTCACAGCGCCCCTCAGGATGAAGACGCAGGAGGGGCATGAGGAAATAATTAGTCTATATCTGATTGATTCTCCTGCGTTTCCCGTGTTGTTGGGGCTTCCCTGGTTAACTTCTCATGACCCCACTATTTCATGGCAACAGAGGGCTCTCAAGGGATGGTCTAATCAGTGCTTGGGGAGGTGTGTAGGTGTTTCCGTAGGGGCAACTACGGTGGAAAGTCCGAACCAGGTTCCCACCATGCACATTCCGCCTGAATATGCCTGGGGGATTGTGCGATAAACCTACAGGTAGGCGCTGCGCTTCCCCGGAGTCACGTGTATCCTCTGTCACAGGAGGAGACGGCGGCTATGGAAACATATGTCACCGAATCTCTGAGACAGGGATACATTCGGCCGTCCACTTCCCCTGCGTCATCGAGTTTCTTTTTTGTGAAGAAGAAGGATGGTGGTTTACGCCCGTGCATTAACTACCATGGTCTAAATCAGATCACAATAAAATATAGCTATCCATTACCTCTGATTGCGAGTATGACAGAGTCATTGCACGGGCGCGCTTCTTCACTAAATTGGATCTCAGGAGTGCGTAAAACCTGGTGCGTATCCGGGAGGGAGATGAGTGGAAGACAGCATTTACACAGTAGTCGCGGAGGATTTGAATACAGTTCAGCTTTGCCACTTCCTAGTGTGAAAGCGGAGTTGCAGTGCCTTCAGATATGCAGCAGCTTCACGCGGTGAAACATCGGAGGCCATTCAGTTTCAACGGAAGGGAAGCGAAAGCAGCGGTGTGGGCGGGGGGCCGTTGAGCGATGCGAGCACATGGGCAGGGCTAAAGTTTGGGAAAGCGTAACTTTATGCAAATCCTTCGCGAGATCGCATCGGGCGTGACCAATCGAAGCTCACCATAGCTTCCAGCCTTACTGGATTGGCTGATAATGGCTGTTGATACGTAGCACTACCTTGCTTGCTAGCTTGTTAGCACCCACATGAGAGGAAAGCTAGAGCTGCTCGCTTGTTAAAACGTCACGTAACTCATGTCGAATAATAACAGGAGCACCTCAAATAAACAGATCAATTAACACATTATTATCATCATGTATCCTTCATTAAAGCCAAATATTACATTTACGTCATTTAGCAGACACTCTTATCCAGGAGCAATTTGGGTTAAGTGCCTTGCTCAAGGGCACATCGACAGATTTTTCACCTAGTCGGCTCGGGGATTAGAACCAGCGACCTTTCGGTTACTGGCACAACGCTCTTAACCACTAAGCTACCTGCCGCCCCATATGATGGAGTGTATGTTTCATAAGGCCAGCTCAATCTCTCCACTTTATTATTAGATCTCTGTCAGCTTGATACTACTCTCTCTTCCTGTTAGTATGGCCATTACTCCCGATAGTACACCCCTTCAACTTAGGATACAACACAATTTATCAATGTAAAGGTAATTTCATCAATGGATGGACAGCGGGTGATGGTAACGCATGTCTAAACAAATGGGACGACACCGGGAACAACATTTTAACGAGGTCCAACCGTTTACTGGCGGATCGTGCAGCAGGAGAGGAGAGGAGAGTCAGAATGCATGCCGTGCTGAACACAGTCCACACCTGTCAAAGTAATTCAGCTTCCCAGTCATTCCATCACTGGTTCAGGTAGGCTACTGCTCTCAAGGCAAAATACGTCCACACACACACACACACACACACACACACACACACACACGCACACAAACGCGCACACACACGCGCACACACACGCGCACACACACGCGCACACACGCACACAGCAAAACAGATAATAACTCAGCACCAGCACGTAAATAAAACATAACTTTAGTGTGAAATGGAGGAAGAGGAGGAGGAGGAGAGACAGAGAGAGAGAGAGAGAGAGAGAGACAGAGAGACAGAGAGAGAGAGAGACAGAGAGAGAGAGAGAGTGAGAGAGAGACAGAGTGAGAAAGAGCGCGAGAGAGAGACAGAGAGAGAGACAGAGAGAGAGAGCGAGAGAGAGATGGGTGATCAGTCCATGCTGAAACAGCCACACTGCTGCACTGAAAGCATTCCATGTTCGAGTCTTCTACCCTGGTACACTCATTCCCTCATTCCCCTGTTTCTCTGCGCGTGTGTGAGTTCCTACCTGAAGGACATCTCCCACCACTCCAGTCAGCTGCCAGGATTTCATTGTGGTCAGATCAGAGGCACAAACAGGCTGTAGAAAAGTGTTCTGGTTGCGTTCTCTTGGTCTTTCTCCGCAGAGGGAAACTGATTGTAATGAGGATGAGAGGAAAGAGAGAGAGATACAGAGAGAGAGCTGGAGATGTAGAGGGAGGGAGAGAGAGAGACAGAGGGGAGGGGCGTAGAGGGAGCGACGAGAGAGAGAGAGAGAGAGAGAGAGAGAGAGAGAGAGAGAGAGACAGAGATACAGAGAGAGATGGAGTTGGAGAGAGAGACTCAGTGAGCATAGCCTTGCTATTGAGAAAGGCCGCCGTAGGCAGACCTGGCTCTCAAGAGAAGACAGGCTATGTGCACACTGCCCACAAAATGAGATGGAAACTGAGCTGCACTTCCTAACCTCCTGCCAAACGTATGACCATATTAGAGACACATATTTCCCTCAAATTACACCAATCCACAAAGAATTCGAAAACAAACCCAATTTTGATAAACTCCCTTATCTACTGGGTGAAAAACCACAGTGTGCCATCACAGCTGCAATATTTCTTGTGACCTGTTGCCTCAAGAAAAGGGCAACCAGTGAAGAACAAACACCATTGTAAATACAACCCATATTTATGTATACTTATTTTCCCATTTGTACTTTAACTATTTGCACATTGTTACAACACTGTATATATACATAATATGACATTTGAAATGTCTTGATTCTTTTGAAACTTCTGAGTGTAATGTTTACTGTTAATATTTATTGTTTATTTCACTTTTGTTTATTATCTATTTCACTTGCTTTGGCAATGGTAACATATGTTTCCCATACCAATAAAGCCTCTTAAATTGAAAATGAAAAATTGAGAGAGAGAGAGAGAGAGAGAGAGAGAGAGAGAGAGAGAGAGAGAGAGAGAGAGAGAGAGTGAGAGTGTTCAGATTTAGGCCTAACCCCTCTACTGTACCCGTCGTGTATACATTTGAACACATGTTCTAGAACCTGTACACACTGCAGCTACCCCATGGTGAGTTGATTCAGAAGCAGACACTAAAGGACTTGTTGTAGGTGACCTCTATGTAACCACACGCTGCTGCTCTGCACAGAAGGGTGTGTGTGCATTTTGTGTGTGAGCGAGAAAGAGTGAGAGAGAGAGAAAGAGAGTGTGTGTCCTGTGTGTGTGTGTGTGTGTGTGTTTGTGTGTCTGTGTCTGTGTCTGTGCCTGTGTGTGTGTGTGTGTGTGTGTGTGTGTGTGTGTGTGTGTGTCTGTGTCTGTGCCTGTGTGTGCGTGTGTGTGCATGTGTGTGTGTGCATGCGTGTTTGTGTGTGTGTGTGTGTGTGTGCGTGTGTGCATGTGTGTGTGTGTGCGTGTGTGTGTGTGTGTGTGTGCATGTGTTATGCATGCAGTATAAATTAGGAAACTAGATGCTGAGAGTTATATCTATAGAAATAGTGGATCGTAGCAGCATCCTTAAGCGTTTGCTATATTAAATGAGTTATTATTCACGTTCAGGCAACATGTCATAAAGCTGTATCCTTTTACACACAATTATGAAGACATAGACAACTGTTAGCACAGACACACAAGCATATGGATGGAGGGATGTCCACACATACACCTCTCCTTTTTCCTCTTCTCTTATCTAGTTTCCACTGCTCCTCTCCTCTCTCCTTTCCTCTCCTCCCCTCCTCTATCCCCTCCTCTCTTCCCTCATCTCTTCTTCTCTTTCACTCTTCTCCCCTACTCCTCTGTATCTCCCCTCCTCTTCCTCTCAATCAAATTCAATTAAATGTATTTATAAAGACCTTTTTTACATCAGCAGATGTAAATATGCAGAAACCCAGCCTAAAACCCCAAGCAGCAAGCAATGCAGATGTAGAAGCATGGTGGCTAGGAAAAAACTCCCTAGAAAGGCAGAAACCTAAGAAGAAACCTAGAGAGGAACCAGGCTCTGATCTGAGGGGTGGCCAGTCCTCTTCTGGCTGTGTCCCGGGTGGAGATTATAACAGTACATGGCCATTAAGGCCAGATTTTTCTCCAAGATGTTCAAACGTTCATAGATGACCAGCAGGGTCAAATAATAATCACAGTGGTTGTGGAAGGTGCAACAGGTCAGTACATCAGGAGTAAATGTCACTTGGCTTTTCATAGCTGGGCATTTAGAGGTCGAAATAGCAGGTGCGGTAGAGAGAGAGAGAGTTGAAAACAGCAGGTCTGGGACAAGGTAGCACTTCCAGTGAACAGGTCAGGGTTCCGAGTCTGCGTCTCTCACATGGATAGGCAGACCATTCCATTAAAATTGAGCTCTATAGGAGAAAGCCCTGCCTCCAGCTGTTTTCTTAGAAATTCTAGGGACAATAAGGAGGCCTGCGTCTTGTGACCGTAGCGTACGTGTAGGTATGTATAACAGGACCAAATCAGAGAGATAGGTAGGAGCAAGCCCGTGTAATGCTTTGTAGGTTAGCAGTAAAGCCTTGAAATCAGCCCTAGCCTTAACAGGAAGCCAGTGTAGAGAGGCTAGCACTGGAGTAATATGATCACATTTTGGGGTTCTAGTCAAGATTCTAGCAGCCGTGTTTAGCACTAACTGAAGTTTATTTAGTGCTTTATCCGGGTAGCCGGAGAGTAGAGCATTGCAGTAGTCTAATCTTGAAGTGACAAAAGCATGGATGAGCTTTTCTGCATAATTTTTGGACAAAAAAGTTTCTGATTTTTGCAATGTTACGAAGATGGAAAAAAGCTGTCCTTGAAATACTCTTGATATGTTCGTCAAAAAAGAGATCAGGGTCCAGAGTAATGCCAAGGTCCTTCACAGTTTTTTTTGATGACTGTACAACCATCAAGATTAATTGTCAGATCCATTAGAATATCTCTTTCTTTCTTGGGACCTAGAACTAACATCTCTGTTTTGTCTGTTTAAAAGTTAAAAAAAGTGCCACCATCCACTTCCTTATGTCTGAAAAACAGGCTTCCAGGATAGGCAATTTTGGGGCTGCACCATGTTTCATCGAAATGTACAGCTGTGTGTCATCCGCATAGCAGTGAAAGTTAGCATTGTGTTTCCGAATGACATCACCAAGAGGTAGAATATATAGTGAAAACAATAGTGGTCCTAGAACGGAACCTTGAGGAACACCGAAACGTACAATTGATTTGTCAGGGGACAAACCATCCACAGAGACTAACTGATATCTTTCCGACAGATAAGCTTCAAACCAGGAAAGAACTTGTCCGTGTCGACCAATTAGGGTTTCCAATCTCTCCAAAAGAATGTTGTGATCGATGGTGTCAAAAGCAGCACTAAGGTCTAGGAGCTCCTGTCTCTTTCCCTCTACTCTCTTCCTCTCTCTCCCCTCCCCTCCTCTTCCTCTCTCTCCCTCCTTTCCTCTTCCTCTCTCTCCCCTCCCCTCCTCTTCCTCTCTCTCCCCTCCCCTCCTCTTCCTCTCTCTCCCTCCTCTTCCTCTTCCTCTCCTTCTGTGATTTATGGTCCTTCAACAATGCCAGTAATGTGGTGCCATTCACTCAGCCCCCCTACACACACAAACACACACACACACACGCTCACACACCCACGCTCACACACGCACGATCACGTGCAAGCGCACACTCACACACAAACAAACTTGTCTATACCTTTAGACAAATTAAATGTGGCATGGGGCTGTCTCTCTGTCTCTATAATGTCCTCTCCCCTCCAGACCTCAACACTACAGTAATGTATTGATTCATAGTATTAAACGTGGCATGGGGCTGTCTCTCCAATGTCCTCTCCCCTCCAGACCTCAACACTACAGTAATGTATTGATTCATGGTATTTATGCTGTAGAAACCCTACATGGTTTCATTGTTGCCATTGGTGATAACTTTGTTTGTCTGTCTGTCTGGATGGTTGGGCTCATGTTCTGGGTTAGTTTTTAGTTCAGTCTAAATAGAGACAGTTTAGTTACATCAAAGCTTGTGTTCGATCACAATTGCCATTTAACTGTGACTATGATAATACAATCACAACCATGCGTTCTGATAAGACCATTGATCACTGAAACGTCATGCATTCTGATAAGACCATTGATCTGTCACGGAGACCGCCGAGGCTGCTCCTCCTCCTTGCTCGGGCAGGCTTCGGCATTCGTCGTCCCCGGAGTACTAGCTACTACCGCTTGATGTTTTCGATGTTTGTTTGGTCATGTCTAGTTGGTGCACCTGTCTCGTATTCTGTCTTGATTATGTCTCCTATAAGTTCCCCTGTGTTATGTTGGCATTTTGTGTGTTATTGTCCGCTTGTCATATGCGTACTGGTTTGGAACCTTGGCATCATTTGTTGTTTTACGCACCCCGCGTATCTTGTTCGCCTCTAGTGTTTCGAGGCCGTTTATTTTTGTGTATTATCGAGTTCATCAGTAAAGTTGTCTTGACTTATCCTCTGTGTTCTGCGCTTGACTTCACCACCGCATCCACATGTCAGCATCCCTGACAGAATAACACACCACCTATGGAGTCAGCAGGAGCAGCGGCAGTGACCGAGTCACTGGAGGAGCGGGTCAGCAGCCAGGACGCCATGATCCAGCGACTCGGCACCGCCATGCAAGACGTCATGAACACCCTGCGCCGATGGGAGAGAGGAGGCTTGCCCACACCTCCTCCTACCGTACCACCACCATCGGCCAGCCCCATCATACCAGCTCCGGAGTCCAGTGGGATTCGGCTCTCGCTCCCGAGGGCATATGATGGCACCGCAGCCGGGTGTCAGGGGTTCCTCCTTCAGGTGGAACTCTACCTGGCAACCATACACCCGGCGCCCTCGGGATACGAGAGCGTTTCCGCCCTCATCTCCTGTCTCTCCGGCAAGGCTTTGGAGTGGGCCAATGCTGAATGGAGGGGAATAGACGCCGCCACCATCAGCTACGCAGAGTTCTCCCGCCGCTTCAGGGCTGTTTTCGATCATCCCCCAGAGGGTAAAGCGGCGGGGGAGCGTCTGTTCCACCTCCGACAGGGGAAGAGGAGCGCACAGGAGTTCGCCCTGGACTTCCGGACTCTAGCGGCAGATGCAGGGTGGAATGAGAGGGCCCTCATCGACCACTATCGGTGCAGCCTGCGAGAGGACGTTCGATGAGAGTTGGCCTGCAGGGACACCAATCTAACATTCGACCAGTTGGTGGACATGTCAATCCGTCTGGATACCCTGCTGGCTACCCGCGGACGTCAGGAGTTGGGGCCGTCCATTCCATCCCCCAGCACCTCCGAGCCGAGCCCTCTGGAGCTCGGGGGTGCTGGCGCTAGAGAGAGGAGGAGAGAGATCCGGAGGGAGGCCGTCCCCTGCACCAACTGTGGCCGTAGAGGACACACTGTGGTTCGGTGCTGGGGAGGGTCTCCAGGGGATCGAGGCAACAGGTCACGCACTGGGGAGTCATTCCAGGTGAGTAGGCGCCCAACTCACCCAGAGCTCTCTGTTGGTCACATGTGTATACCTGTAGTATTCCCCCAGGTTGCATCTCATTCCCAGCATAAGGCGCTAGTCGATTCAGGCGCAGCTGGGAATTTTATTGATCGTAGATTTTGTGTTAAGTTAGGGATTCCCCTCCGACCAGTAGATGTGCCTTTCCCTATTCATGCCTTAGATAGCCGTCCGTTGGGATCTGGGTTGATTAGGGAGGTCACAGCACCACTAAAGATGAAGGCGCAGGGGGGTCATGAGGAGATCATTCAGTTATATCTGATCGACTCTCCTGCGTATCCCGTGGTGCTGGGGCTTCCTTGGTTAATCGCCCATGACCCCACCATTTTGTGGCAACAGAGGGCTCTCAAGGAGTGGTCTGCCCAGTGTGTTGGGCGATGTCTAGGTGTTTCCGTAGGGGCAACCACGGTGGAGAGTCCGAACCAATTGCCCGCACTGCACATTCCTCCTGAGTATGATGATTTGGCACTAGTGTTCAGCAAGACTAGGGCGACGCGATTGCCACCTCATAGACAGGGGGATTGTGCGATAGACCTCCAGGCAAGTGCTGCACTTCCACGTAGTCATGTGTATCCTCTGTCTCAAGAGGAGAAGGTGGCTATGGAGACATACATAGCCGAGTCTCTGAGACAGGGATACATACGGCCCTCCACTTCCCCTGCGTCCTCGAGTTTCTTTTTTGTGAAGAAGAAGGATGGAGGATTACCGTAGTCTCAATCAGATCACTGTGAAATACAGTTATCCACTCCCTCTGATGTAGGACGGAATCATTACACGGAGCGCGTTTCTTCACAAAACTGGATCTCAGGAGCGCCTACAACTTGGTGCGCATTAGGGAGGGAGATTAATGGAAGACAGCATTTAGTACCACCTCGGGTCACTACGAGTATCTCGTCATGCCATACGGGTTAATGAATGCTCCTTCAGTCTTCCAATCCTTTGTGGACGAGATCTTCCGGGATTTGCATGGGCAGGGTGTAGTAGTGTATATTGACGACATACTAGTTTTCTCTTCTACACGAGCCGAGCATGTAGCCCTGGTGCGTCGAGTGTTGGGTAGGCTGTTGGAGCATGACTTGTATGTCAAGGCAGAGAAATGTCTGTTTTTCCAGGAGTCCATCTCCTTCCTGGGCCATCGATTGTCCGCATCAGGGGTGGAGATGGAGATTGACCGCGTTTCAGCCGTGCGTAATTGGCAGACTCCAACCACGGTTAAGGAAGTGCAGCGGTTTTTGGGTTTTGCCAATTACTACCGGATGTTTATCCGGGGTTTTGGACAGGTGGCAGCTCCCATCACCTCCCTGCTGAAGGGGGGCCCGGTGCGTTTGCAGTGGTCAGCTGAGGCGGACAGGGCGTTTGGTAAACTGAAGGACCTGTTCACCTCTGCTCCAGTGCTGGCGCATCCGGATCCCGCTTTAGCGTTCCAGGTGGAGGTGGACGCGTCAGAGGCCGGTATTGGGGCTGTACTGTCTCAACGCTCAGGCACGCCCCCTAAACTCCGGCCCTGCGCTTTTTACTCTAAGAAGCTCAGCCCTGCGGAATGTAAGTATGACGTGGGGGACAGGGAGCTGCTCGCCGTGGTTCAAGCCCTAAAGGTGTGGAGGCATTGGCTTGAGGGGGCTCAACACCCTTTTCTCATTCTGACTGACCATCGTAACCTGGAGTACATCCGGGCAGCTAGGAGATTGAACCCTCGTCAGGCTAGGTGGACCATGTTTCTGGCCCGGTTTGTGTTTAAGCTCACTTACATCCCAGGGTCCCAGAACGGTAAGGCAGACGCCCTGTCCCGGCGATA
Organism: Coregonus clupeaformis; assembly: GCF_020615455.1. Classification (NCBI taxonomy): domain Eukaryota; kingdom Metazoa; phylum Chordata; class Actinopteri; order Salmoniformes; family Salmonidae; genus Coregonus; species Coregonus clupeaformis. Next base: position 34,873 of record NW_025535015.1, read on the forward strand.
TGCCCCAGAGGAGAGGTCCATTGAGCCCACGCCCATACTGCCGGAGTCTTGTCTGGTGGCACCGGTGGTGTGTCGATGCGGAGATCGAGCGGGCGTTACGCACCGACCCTACTCCTCCAGAGTGTCCGGTGGGGCGGACGTACGTTCCGCTCGAGATTCGTGATCGTCTCATATATTGGGCTCATACGTCACCCTCCTCTGGACACCCTGGTATCGGCCGGACAGTGCACTGCCTTCGTGAAAAGTACTGGTGGCCAACATTGGCTAAGGACGTGAGGGTTTATTTTTTATTTTATTTTTATTTTATTATTTATGTCTCCTCCTGCTCGGTGTGCGCTCAGTGTAAGGCGCCTAGACACCTGCCCAGGGGGAAGTTACAACCCCTACCCGTTCCACAACGGCCGTGGTCTCACCTCTCGGTAGACTTTGTCACGGACCTTCCCCTCTCCCAGGGGAATACCACCATTCTGGTCGTTGTGGATCGGTTCTCTAAAGCCTGTCGTCTCATCCCAATGTCGGGTCTCCCTACTGCCCTACAGACTGCTGAGGCTTTGTTTACCCACGTCTTCCGGCACTACGGGGTACCCGAGGATATAGTGTCTGATCGGGGTCCCCAATTCACCTCTAGAGTCTGGAGGGCGTTCATGAAACGCTTGGGGGTCTCGGTTAGCCTTACCTCGGATTTCCACCCTGAGAGTAATGGGCAGGTGGAGAGAGTGAACCAGGATGTGGGTAGGTTTCTGAGATCATATTGCCAGGACCGGCAGGAGGAGTGGTCGGGGTATATCCCCTGGGCGGAGATTGCCCAGAACTCTCTTCGCCATTCCTCTACTAATCTGACCCCTTTCCAGTGTGTGTTGGGGTATCAGCCGGTTCTGGCACCATGGCATCAGAGCCAGATCGAGGCTCCTGCAGTGGATGAGTGGTTTCGGCGCTCGGAGGAGACATGGAACGCTGCGCATGTACATCTGCAGCGGGCTATCCATAGGCAGAAGGCGAGCGCCGATCTCCACCGCAGTGAGGGTCTGGGGTACGCACCTGGAGATCGAGTCTGGCTCTCGACTCGAAACCTGCCCCTTCGCCTGCCCTGCCGGAAGCTGGGTCGGCGGTTTGTGGGGCCATTTAAAGTCCTGAGGAGATTGAACGAGGTTTGTTACAGGTTACAACTGCCTAATGATTATCGCATTAACTCCTCATTCCATGTGTCTCTCCTCAGCCTGGTGGTAGCTGGTCCACTCCAGAACAGTGAGATACGGGAGACTCCTCCACCCCCACTGGACATCGAGGGGGCTCCGGCGTACTCAGTCCGGTCCATCGTGGATTCGAGACGTCGGATGGGGGGTCTGCAGTATCTCGTGGAGTGGGAGGGGTACGGACCGGAGGAACGGTGCTGGGTGCCTAGGAGGGACATTTTAGATCCCTCCCTCCTGACGGAGTTCCACCGGAGTCATCCTACGCGCCCTGCTCCGCGTCTTCCTGGCCGTCCCCGAGGCCGGGGTCGGCGCACGGCTGGAGCCGCGTGTCAAGGGGGGGGGTACTGTCACGGAGACCGCCGAGGCTGCTCCTCCTCCTTGCTCGGGCAGGCTTCGGCGTTCGTCGTCCCCGGAGTACTAGCTACTACCGCTTGATGTTTTCGATGTTTGTTTGGTCATGTCTAGTTGGTGCACCTGTCTCGTATTCTGTCTTGATTATGTCTCCTATAAGTTCCCCTGTGTTGGCATTTTGTGTGTTATTGTCCGTTATTGACAGATCACTGAAACGTAATATATTCTGATAAGACCATTGATCACTGAAACATCATGCATTCTGATAAGACCATTGATCACTGAAACGTCATACATTCTGATAAGACCATTGATCACTGAAACATCATGCATTCTGAGAAGACCATTGAAGTTATTACCTCAGAGGAGAGTGGAGGAGAGGGGACGGGGTCTATTGCACAGTGATGATGAATAGTCAATTGAGAGGTTAGAAAGCACAAGCAAATTCAATATAAATTCAAATAGGAAGTGCAGGTGCAATTTACTCCAATATTCCTCCAGTCTATCAGTCTATTATCCCAACAGTAATCTGTTGACAGTAATCTCACCCCATTCTGCTCATTGAGTGCATTTATCCTCTCCTCTCCTCTCCTCTCCTCTCCTCCTCTCTCCCTCCCCTCTCCTCCTCTCCTCTCCTCTCCTCTCCTCCTCTCTCCCCCTCTCCTCCTCTCCTCGTCTCCTCTCCTCTCATCCCCTCCTCTCCTCTCCCTCCACTCCTCTCCTCTCCTTCCTCCTCTCATTATCAACTTTCACTCATCTTTATTTACTTCTTATCATCTAAGAAAACTTGAATAATGGTGTGTGTGTGTTTTTGCATGTGTTTGCGTGTGTGTGTTTGCGTGTGTGTCTGTGTGTGTCTGTGTCTGTGTGTGTGTGTGTTTTTGTGTGTGTGTGTGCGTGTTTGCGTGTGTTTGCGTGTGTGTGTGTGTGTGTGTGTGTGGCGTAGCGTGGAGAGGCCTGGGCTAAAGAGGAGTCGCTTGGTAATAATATAAAATAATAATATTTAATAATAATTTGAAATGCTCTGAGACCAAGTTGGGTTAGGACATGGTTTACTTTTACATCATAGAAGTTCAAATCCCCTCCTACTCTTTAAACACTCCTTATAACTCTATGGTGTAATAAAATGCAATATTACTTTATAAGTAGTACCACAGTATGTGCAACATCAACTTTGAACTAAGAGAGAGAGACACAGAGAGAGAGAGAGAGAGAGAGAGAGAGAGAGAGAGAGAGAGAGAGAGAGAGAGAGAGAGAGAGAGAGAGAGAGAGAGAGAGAGAGAGAGAGGTGAGGAGGACTGGCTGAATATGCGGTTTTGCGTCAGTGAGAAATGAAATCACATTCATGATCTCTCTCAGAGCACACATTCATGATCTCTCTCATGAAATCCTGGTCAGACGATTTGGGATTTCCTTCTTAATCACTCCTGATTCCGGGAATCTTCCAACCAGGATTTCTGGAAAACGTGGCTGGAAATGTTGGGAAAGTTACCGGAATCAGGAGGTAACAGAGCACACATTAATGATCTCTCTCACAGCACACATTCATGATCTCTCTCAATGCACACATTCATGATCTCTCTCAGAGCACACATTCATGATCTCTCTCAGAGTGTGTATGTGTATGCGTGTGTGTGTGTGTTGTGTGTGTGTGTAGCCGAGGCGAAAGTGTAATCCCATCCTCCCCTGCTGCTACTGCTGAGATGAGGCTCTACCACCAGAATAAGAATTAGATACTGCAATAGTATAGAACAGGGGTTAGTGGTATATACTGCTATAGTATAGAACAGGGGTTAGTGGTAGATACTGCTATAGTATAGAACTGGGGTTGGTGGTAGATACTGCTATAGTATAGAACAGGGGTTAGTGGTAGATACTGCTATAGTATAGAACAGGGGTTAGTGGTAGATACTGCTATAGTATAGAACAGGGGTTAGTGGTAGATATTGCTATAGTATAGAACAGGGATAAGTGGTTGATACTGCTATAGTATAGAACAGGGGTTAGTAGTAGATACTGCTATAGTATAGAACAGGGGTTAGTAGTAGATACTGCTATAGTATAGAACAGGGGTTAGTAGTAGATACTGCCATAGTATAGAACAGGGGTTAGTGGTAGATACTGCTATAGTATAGAACAGGGGTTGGTAGTAGATACTGCTATAGTATAGAACTAGGGTTAGTAGTAGATACTGCTATAGTATAGAACAGGGGTTAGTGGTAGATACTGCTATAGTATAGAACAGGGGTTAGTGGTAGATACTGCTATAGTATAGAACAGGGGTTAGTGGTAGATATTGCTATAGTATAGAACAGGGGTTAGTAGTAGATACTGCTATAGTATAGAACAGGGGTTAGTAGTAGATACTGCTATAGTATAGAACAGGGGTTAGTAGTAGATACTGCCATAGTATAGAACAGGGGTTAGTGGTAGATACTGCTATAGTATAGAACCGGGATTAGTGGTAGATACTGCTATAGTATAGAACTGGGGTTGGTGGTAGATACTGCTATAGTATAGAACAGGGGTTAGTGGTAGATACTGCTATAGTATAGAACAGGGGTTAGTGGTAGATACTGCTATAGTATAGAACAGGGGATAGTGGTAGATATTGCTATAGTATAGAACAGGGATAAGTGGTTGATACTGCTATAGTATAGAACAGGGGTTAGTAGTAGATACTGCTATAGTATAGAACAGGGGTTAGTAGTAGATACTGCTATAGTATAGAACAGGGGTTAGTAGTAGATACTGCCATAGTATAGAACAGGGGTTAGTGGTAGATACTGCTATAGTATAGAACAGGGGTTGGTAGTAGATACTGCTATAGTATAGAACTGTGGTTAGTAGTAGATACTGCTATAGTATAGAACAAGGGGGTTAGTGGTAGATATTGCTATAGTATAGAACAGGGGTTAGTGGTAGATATTGCTATAGTATAGAACAGGGGTTAGTAGTAGATACTGCTATAGTATAGAACAGGGGTTAGTAGTAGATACTGCTATAGTATAGAACAGGGGTTAGTAGTAGATACTGCCATAGTATAGAACAGGGGTTAGTGGTAGATACTGCTATAGTATAGAACCGGGATTAGTGGTAGATACTGCTATAGTATAGAACTGGGGTTGGTGGTAGATACTGCTATAGTATAGAACAGGGGTTAGTGGTAGATACTGCTATAGTATAGAACAGGGGTTAGTGGTAGATACTGCTATAGTATAGAACAGGGGTTAGTGGTAGATATTGCTATAGTATAGAACAGGGATAAGTGGTTGATACTGCTATAGTATAGAACAGGGGTTAGTAGTAGATACTGCTATAGTATAGAACAGGGGTTAGTAGTAGATACTGCTATAGTATAGAACAGGGGTTAGTAGTAGATACTGCCATAGTATAGAACAGGGGATAGTGGTAGATACTGCTATAGTATAGAACAGGGGTTGGTAGTAGATACTGCTATAGTATAGAACTGTGGTTAGTAGTAGATACTGCTATAGTATAGAACAGGGGTTAGTGGTAGATACTGCTATAGTATAGAACAGGGGTTAGTGGTAGATACTGCTATAGTATAGAACCGGGATTAGTGGTAGATACTGCTATAGTATAGAACTGGGGTTGGTGGTAGATACTGCTATAGTATAGAACAGGGGTTAGTGGTAGATACTGCTATAGTATAGAACAGGGGTTAGTGGTAGATACTGCTATAGTATAGAACAGGGGTTAGTGGTAGATATTGCTATAGTATAGAACAGGGATAAGTGGTTGATACTGCTATAGTATAGAACAGGGGTTAGTAGTAGATACTGCTATAGTATAGAACAGGGGTTAGTAGTAGATACTGCTATAGTATAGAACAGGGGTTAGTAGTAGATACTGCCATAGTATAGAACAGGGGTTAGTGGTAGATACTGCTATAGTATAGAACAGGGGTTGGTAGTAGATACTGCTATAGTATAGAACTGGGGTTAGTAGTAGATACTGCTATAGTATAGAACAGGGGTTAGTGGTAGATACTGCTATAGTATAGAACAGGGGTTAGTGGTAGATATTGCTATAGTATAGAACAGGGGTTAGAAGCAGATACTGTTATAGTATCGAACAGGGGTTAGTAGTAGATACTGCTATAGTATAGAACAGGGGTTGGTAGTAGATACTGCTATAGTATAGAACAGGGGTTAGTAGAAGATGCTGCTATAGTATAGAACAGCGGTTAGTAGTAGATACTGCTATAGTATAGAACAGGGGTTAGTGGTAGATATTGCTATAGTATAGAACAGGGATAAGTGGTTGATACTGCTATAGTATAGAACAGGGGTTAGTAGTAGATACTGCTATAGTATAGAACAGGGGTTAGTAGTAGATACTGCTATAGTATAGAACAGGGGTTAGTAGTAGATACTGCCATAGTATAGAACAGGGGTTAGTGGTAGATACTGCTATAGTATAGAACAGGGGTTAGAAGCAGATACTGCTATAGTATAGAACATGGGTTAGCAGTAGATACTGCTATAGTATAGAACAGGGGTTAGTAGTAGATACTGCTATAGTATAGAACAGGGGTTAGTAGTAGATACTGCTATAGCATAGAACAGGGATTAGTAGTATGTACTGCAATAGTATAGAGCCCTTTCAAATTCAAATCTGAACCTGGAAACCAGTTCCACTGCTTTTGTGAATTCTTCCCCTCTATCAGGGACTGATTTAGACCTGGGACACCAGGTGGGTGATATTAATTATCAGGTAGAACAGAACACCAGCAGTCCTCCTGACTTTGTAGGATCAGATTTGAATTCCCCTGCTATAGAGAATGTAAAGCAGAGGTTTACGGCTGGTTTCCTGAACACAGATTATTCCTAGTCCTGGACTATAAAGCTCTTTCAATGGAAAACCAGCCCATGGTGTTTAGTAGGTTCCTACTGCACTTTGATAGTTAAATTACTATACTTTGTGTTTACTTCATTATCCATATGAATTCTTCAGTAAGCCAAAGGAGCCTTTCCTAACGTAGTTAAGGGTGCTATATGTAGACTGTGTCCCCCGTGTGGAAGCTAGATGAATTGCAACTATGAATATAAACAACTCTCCCCCTCCCCTGCAACCCATTTCCCCGCAACACGGCAAAGATGTTAGTGCTATCCGATGTTCCAATGGTCCCGGATAGCATGGACCATGGTGGATACGTCCCACGGATTCCGGATAGCATGGATCATGGTGGTTACGTCCCAAGGATACCGGATGGCATGGATCATGGTGGTTACGTCCCAAGGATACCGGATAGCATGGATCATGGTGGTTACCTCCCAAGGATACCGGATAGCATGGACCATGGTGGTTACGTCCCAAGGATACCGGATAGCATGGATCATGGTGTTTACGTCCCAATGATACCGGATAGCATGGACCATGGTGGATACGTCCCAAGGATACCGGATAGCATGGACCATGGTGGATACGTCCCAAGGATTCCGGATGGCATGGATCATGGTGGTTACGTCCCAAGCATACCGGATGGCATGGATCATGGTGGTTACGTCCCAATGATACCAGATAGCATGGATCATGGTGGTTACGTCCCAAGGATACCGGATAGCATGGACCATGGTTTTTATGTCCCAAGGATACCGGATAGCATGGATCATGGTGGTTAGTCCCAAGGATACCGGATAGCATGGATCATGGTGGTTACGTCCCAAGGATACCGGATAGCATGGACCATGGTGGTTATGTCCCAAGGATACCGGATAGCATGGATCATGGTGGTTACGTCCCAAGGATACCAGATAGCATGGACCATGGTGGTTACGTCCCAAGGATACCAGATAGCATGGACCATGGTGGTTACGTCCCAAGGATACCGGATAGCATGGATCATGGTGGTTACGTCCCAAGCATACCGGATGGCATGGATCATGGTGGTTACGTCCCAATGATACCAGATAGCATGGATCATGGTGGTTACGTCCCAAGGATACCGGATAGCATGGACCATGGTTTTTATGTCCCAAGGATACCGGATAGCATGGATCATGGTGGTTAGTCCCAAGGATACCGGATAGCATGGATCATGGTGGTTACGTCCCAAGGATACCGGATAGCATGGACCATGGTGGTTATGTCCCAAGGATACCGGATAGCATGGATCATGGTGGTTACGTCCCAAGGATACCAGATAGCATGGACCATGGTGGTTACGTCCCAAGGATACCAGATAGCATGGACCATGGTGGTTACGTCCCAAGGATACCGGATAACATGGACAATGGTGGAGACTATTTTACTTTCAGTTTCATCCACCAAATTCAAATAGCCGTAAACACAATATTTTTTGTTATTGAAAATATATTTCACAGCGATTTAGATGGTACAATGATTCATTACACCAGGGGTCCCCAACCCTGTTCTTGGAGAGCTACCCTCTTGTAGGTTTTCACTCCCTGGTTCAGCTTATCAACCAGCTAACTATTAGCTGTTAGCTACAGGGATGTAGCTCAGTTGGTAGAGCATGTAGCTAGCTTCAGTTGGTAGAGCATGGCGTTTGCAACGCCAGGGTTGTGGGTTCGTTTCCCACGGGGGGCCAGTATGAAAAAATTAAAAATAAAATAATAATAATAATAATGTATGCACTCACTAACTGTAAGTCGCTCTGGATAAGAGCGTCTGCTAAATGAGTAAAATGTAAATGTAGAATCAAGTGTGCTAAATCAGGGTTGGACTGAAAACCTACAGGACAGTAGTGTTGTGTTCAGTACTATGGTGTCGTAGTTCAATTGAGTATTATATATACTGTTGCTTTAATAATGTATCAGGCACATTGTGCGTGAACAGAGGTGTGAGGATTGGACGAGTGAGTTTTGTACGAGTTGTTAACATGTTACCTGCTGGACTGTTCCTTTACACGGTACCCCATCCTGTTTATCTGTTTAGCCTCAGCCCAAACTTTCGTTGCCTTTACCAGTTGTTGTCTTAGCACTCTCGAATAACACCTGTGATTGTGTTATGCCTCTCTCCCATGTCAATATGCCTAGCCTATTGCTGTTTGGGTTAGTTCTTATTATACAATTTCACTGTAGACCCCCCAGTCCCGCTCAACCAGCCTCAGAGAGCTCCTTTGACCCACCCCCCATCAATCGGTACCTCCAATGATGCTATCTCTTTCATAGTTACCAATTGCTTAGGTGTACCTCCACTGTACTCATATCCTTCCATATCCTTGTCTGTACATAATGCACTGAATCTATTCTACAATGCCCGAAAATCTGCCCCTTTTATTCTCTGTAACCAACGCACTAGAAGACCAGTTCTTAAAGCCTTTAGCCGTATCCTTATTCTATTCCTCCTCTGTTCCTCTGGTGATGTAGAGGTTAACCCAGGCCCTGTAACCCCCAGTATCACTCCTACCCCCCAGGCGCTATCATTTCTTGACTTCTGTAACCGTAAAAGCCTTGGTTTCTTGCATGTTAACATCAGAAGCCTCCTCCCCAAGTTTGAGTTATTCACTGCGTTAGCACACTCTGCCAAACCTGATGTTCTAGCAGTGTCTGAATCTTGGCTTAGGAAGGCCACCAAAAATTCAGAAATGTCCATCCCGAACTACAACATTTTCAGTCTAGATAGAACTGCCAAAGGGGGCGGAGTTGCAATCTACTGTAGAGAGCTCTATCATACTATCCAGGTCTGTGCCCAAACAGTTTGAGCTTCTACTTCTAAAAATGCACCTTTCCAGAAATAAGTCTCTCACTGTTGCCGCTTGCTACAGACCCCCCTCAGCCCCCAGTTGTGCCCTGGACACCATATGTGAATTGCTTGCCCCCCATCTATCCTCAGAGTTCGTACTGCTTGGTGACCTAAACTGGGATATGCTTAACACCCCGGCCGTCCTACAATCTAAACTAGATGCCCTCAATCTCAAACAAATTATCAAGGAACCTACCAGGTACAACCCTAAATCCGTAAACATGGGCACCCTCATAGATATCATCCTGACTAATTTACCCTCTAAATACACCTCCGCTGTCCTCAACCAGGATCTCAGCAATCATTGCCTCATTGCCTGTGTCCGTAATGGGTCCGCGGTCAAACGACCACCCCTCATCACTGTCAAACGCTCCCTAAAACATTTCAGTGAGCAGGCCTTTCTAATTGTCCTGGCCCGGGTATCCTGGATGGATATTGACCTCATTCCGTCAGTAGAGGATGCCTGGATGTTTTTCAAAAGTGCTTTCCTCTCCATCTTAAATAAGCATGCCCCATTCAAAAAATTCTGAACTAAGAACAGATATAGCCCCTGGTTCACCCCAGACTTGACTGCCCTTGACCAGCACAAAAACATCCTGTGGCGTACTGCATTAGCATCGAACAGCCCCCGCGATATGCAACTTTTCAGGGAAGTCAGGAACCAATACGCACAATCAGCTAGGAACAGTTTTGGGACACTGTAAAGTACATGGAGAATCGGAGCACCTCCTCCCAGCTACCCACTGCACTGAGGCTAGAAACACTGTCACCACCGATAAATCTACGATAATCGAGAATTTCAATAAGCATTTTGCTACGGCTGGCCATGCTTTCCACCTGGCTACCCCTACCCCGGCCACCAGCTCTGCACCCTCCGCTGCAACTTGCCCATGCCCCCCCCACTTCTCCTTAACCCAAATTCAGATAGCTGATGTCCTGAAAGAGCTGCTAAATCTGGACCCCTACAAATCAGCTGGGCTAGACAATCTGGACCTTTTCTTTCTAAAATTAGCTGCCGGAATTGTCGCATCCCCTATTACTAGCCTGTTCAACCTCTCTTTCGTATCGTCTGAGATCCCCAGAGATTGGAAAGCTGCCGCGGTCATCCCCCTCTTCAAAGGGGGTGACACTCTAGATCCAAACTGTTACAGACCTATATCCATCCTGCCCTGTCTTTCGAAAGTATTTGAAAGCCAAGTTAACAAACAGATCACTGACCATTTCAAATCCCACCGTACCTTCTCCGCTATGCAATCTGGTTTCCGAGCTGGTCATGGGTGCACCTCAGCCACGCTCAAGGTCCTAAACGATATAATAACCGCGATCGATAAAAGACAGTACTGTGCAGCCGTCTTCATCGACCTGGCCAAGGCTTTTGACTCTGTCAATCACCGCATTCTTATTGGCAGACTAAATAGCCTTGGTTTCTCAAATGACTGCCTCGCCTGGTTCACCAACTACTTCTCAGATAGAGTTCAATGTGTCAAATCGGAAGGCCTGTTGTCTGGACCTATGGCAGTCTCTATGGGGGTGCCACAGGGTTCAAATCTCGGGCCAACTCTATTCTCTGTGTATATCAATGATGTCGCTCTTGCTGCTGGTGACTCTCAGATCCACCTCTACGCAGACGACACCATTTTGTATACATCTGGCCCTTCACTGGACACTGTGTTACCAAACCTCCAAACGAGCTTCAATGTCATACAACACTTCTTCCATGGCCTCCAACTGCTCTTAAACGCTACTAAAACTAAATGCATGCTCTTCAATCGAACGCTGCTTGCACCTGCCTGCCCGACTAGAATCACTACTCTCGGCGGGTCTAACTTAGAATATGTGGACAACTACAAATACCTAGGTGTCTGGTTAGACCGTAAACTCTCCTTCCAGACTCACATTAAGCATCTCCAATCCAAAGTTAAATCTAGAATCGGCTTCCTATTTCGCAACAAAGCCTCCTTCACTCATGCTGCTAAACATGCCCTCGTAAAACTGACTATCCTGCCGATCCTTGACTTCGGCGATGTCATTCACAAAATAGCTTCCAATACTCTACTCAGCAAATTGGATGTGGTCTATCACAGTGCCATCCGTTTTGTCACCAAAGCCCCATATACTACCCACCATTGTGACCTGTACGCTCTCGTTGGCTGGCCCTCACTACATATTCATTGCCAAACCAACTGGCTCCAGGTCATCTACAAATCACTTCTAGGCAAATCCCTGCCTTATCATAGATCATTGGTCACCATAGCAACACCTACCCGTAGTATGCGTTCCAGCAGGTATATCTCACTGGTCATCCCTAAAGCCAACACCTCCTTTGACCGCCATTCCTTCCAGTTCTCTGCTGCAAATGACTGGAACGAACTACAAATATCTCTGAAGCCGGAGACACTTATCTCCCTCACTAACTTTAAGCATCAGTTGTCAGAGCAGCTTACCGATCACTGCACCTGTACACAGCCCATCTGTAATTAGCCCACCCAACTACCTCATCCCCATATTGTTATTTACATTGTTATTTATTTTGGTCATTTGCACCCCAGTATCTCTATTTGCACATCATCTACTGCACATCTATCACTCCAGCGTTAATACTAAATTGTAATTATTTTGCACTATGGCCTATTTATTGCCATACCTCCATAACTTACTACATTTGCACACACTGTACAGTGAGGGAAAAAAGTATTTGATCCCCTGCTGATTTTGTATGTTTGCTCACTGACAAAGAAATGATCAGCCTATAATTTTAATGGTAGGTGTATTTGAACAGTGAGAGACAGAATAACAACAAAGAAATCCAGAAAAAAACGCATGTCACAAAATGTTAGAAATTGATTTGCTTTTTAATTAAGTATTTGACCCCCTCTCAATCAGAAAAATGTCTGGCTCCCAGGTGTCTTTTATACAGGTAACGAGCTGAGATTAGGAGCACACTCTTAAAGGGAGTGCTCCTAATCTCAGCTTGTTACCTGTATAAAAGACACCTGTCCACAGAAGCAATCAATCAATCAGATTCCAAACTCTCCACCATGGCCAAGACCAAAGAGCTCTCCAAGAATGTCAGGGACAAGATTGTAGACCTACACAAGGCTGGAATGGTCTACAAGACCATTGCCAAGCAGCTTGGTGAGAAGGTGACAACAGTTGGTGTGATTATTCGCAAATGGAAGAAACACAAAAGAACTGTCAATCTCCCTCAGCCTGGGGCTCCATGCAAGATCTCACCTCGTGGAGTTGCAATGATCATGAGAACAGTGAGGAATCAGCCCAGAACTACACGGGAGGATCTTGTCAATGATCTCAAGGCAGCTGGGACCATAGTCACCAAGAAAACAATTGGTAACACACTACGCCGTGAAGGACTGAAATCCTGCAGCGCCCGCAAGGTCCCTCTGCTCAAGAAAGCACATATACAGGGCCGTCTGAAGTTTGCCAATGAACATCTGAATGATTCAGAGGAGAACTGGGTGAAAGTGTTGTGGTCAGATGAGACCAAAATCGAGGTCTTTGGCATCAACTCAACTCGCCGTGTTTAGAGGAGGAGGAATGCTGCCTATTACCCCAAGAACACCATCCCCACCGTCAAACATGGAGGTGGAAACATTATGCTTTGGGGGTGTTTTTCTGCTAAGTGGACGGGACAACTTCACCGCATCAAAGGGACGATGGACGGGGCCATGTACCGTCAAGTCTTGGGTGCGAACCTCCTTCCCTCAGCCAGGGCATTGAAAATGGGTCGTGGATGGGTATTCCAGCATGACAATGACCCAAAACACACGGCCAAGGCAACAAAGGAGTGGCTCAAGAAGAAGCACATTAAGGTCCTGGAGTGGCCTAGCCAGTCTCCAGACCTTAATCCCATAGAAAATCTGTGGAGGGAGCTGAAGGCTCGAGTTGCCAAACGTCAGCCTCAAAACCTTAATGAGTTAAAGAAGATCTGCAAAGAGGAGTGGAACAATATCCCTCCTGAGATGTGTGCAAACCTGGTGGCCAACTACAAGAAACGTCTGACCTCTGTGATTGCCAACAAGGGTTTTGCCACCAAGTACTAAGTCATGTTTTGCAGAGGGGTCAAATACTTATTTCCCTCATTAAAATGCTAATCAATTTCTGGATTATTTTTGTTGTTATTCTGTCTCTCACTGTTCAAATAAACCTACCATTAAAATTATAGACTGATCATGTCTTTGTCAGTGGGCAAACGTACAAATTCAGCAGGGGATCAAATACTTTTTTCCCTCACTGTATATAGATTTTCTATTTTGTTTTTGACTGTACGTTTTGTTTATTCCATATGTAACTCTGTGTTGTTGTTGTTTTTATCGCACTGCTTTGCTTTCTTGGCCAGGTCGCAGTTGTAAATGAGAACTTGTTCTCAACTGGTTTACCTGGTTAAATAACGTTTTAATATATATATATATATATATATATATATATATATATATATATATATATATAAATAAATACAAATGTTGATCTGAAGTAAAGACGTTCAGTTTAATTGCACAACAAGCCTCCGTCCATTTGTAACATTTGCGACGAGGACGACCGAGTTTAACTTACCTCCACCATCTCCATTTCTCCCGGTCCCTGGAGATCCACCTGTTCTTTGGAATCGCTGGTTTCAATCCTTTCAGTTGAATATGGTAGCTAACAATCTGCATGGAGCTGCCGACGCACGAAGACGGCCGATTCTACTCCACTGTCTCGGCGCTGAGGGACAATGTGTCTTCTCCACTCTACAGACAGTGGATAGAAAGTTTACATCGGTTGTCCAAGCTCTCGAGGAACACTAGAGTGGCTCACGCAGTGGGATCATACATAATTTTCTCTTCAGACAATGAGATCAACTTCCGGGTGATTCCGTAGCACAGTTTGTGTCCTCCTTGAGAGAGCTAGTGTGACCATGCAGATTCGGACCACTCGAAAACGAATTTGCACGTGATCAATTCATTGAAAAACATAATGTGCTCCACTGAGGGAGAAATTGTTGTTAGAGACCGACGACCTGACACTGGAGAAAGCACTTAATATTGGAAAACAAATGGAAGTTGCTCTTGCTGACCTACATCAAGTTCAGAGCGCATCTCAGGGGGCGGGGCTTCACACACTGGCTGAGGCACCGGGGGGGTGACGCATCTACATGTCCAACAAAGGGGCAACGCTGCAAGAACTGCATCAAACACAATCATTTTGCCCGTTGTTGTCGTCGTTCAGCAGCGGCAGGACAGTATCAAGCAGATGCAGGTTGAAGTTCACCAGTCTCCATTATTATTATTATTATTTTATTTTTTTTATTTCACCTTTATTTAACCAGGTAAGCCAGTTGAGAACAGGTTCTCATTTACAACTGCGACCTGGCCAAGATAAAGCAAAGTAGTGCAATAAAAACAACACAGAGTTACATATGGGGTAAAGAAAAAAAACATAAAGTCAGAAAATACAACAGAAAATATATATACAGTGTGTGCAAATGTAGCAAGTTATGGAGGTAAGGCAATAAATGGGCTATAGTGCAGAATAATTACAATAGTATTAACACTGGAATGCTAGATGTGCAAGAGATTATGTGCAAATAGAGATACTGGGGTGCAAAAGAGCAAATTAAATAACAATATAGGGATGAGGTAGTTGGGTGGGCTAATTTCAGATGGGCTGTGTACAGGTGCAGTGATCGGTAAGGTGCTCTGACAACTGATGCTTAAAGTTATTGAGGGAGATAAGAGTCTCCAGCTTCAGAGATTTTTGCAATTCGTTCCAGTCATTGGCAGCAGAGAACTGGAAGGAATGGCGGCCAAAGGAGGTGTTGGCTTTGGGAATGACCAGTGAGATATACCTGCTGGAGCGCAGACTACGGGTGGGTGCTGCTATGGTGACCAATGAGCTAAGATAGGGCGGGGATTTGCCTAGCAGTGATTTATAGATGGCCTGGAGCCAGTGGGTTTGACGACGATTAAACTCTGTACATGATGACTGAGTTGCATTCAAGCAATGTGACTTCTATGTTGAGTGTGTTAAAACCTCACTGGAGCTAAAGTGTCACTTTTGAACAAAGCTACTTATGACTCATTCTTCTTCTTCTGCAGAGACCAGCAGTATCCCTCTACAGCTACAACCACACACCGATCTCAATCATTGGGACTGTCTCACTGCCAGTCTGTTAAAACAACAGAACCACGCCGGTCACCCAGTTCTACGTTGCAACAGATGGCGCTAACATCCACGGACTGGACTTTTCCGTATTGACTGACCTTCATGTCTTAAAGTAATGATGGGCTGTCATTTCTCTTTGCTTATTTGAGCTGTTCTTGCCATAATAAAGACTTGGTCTTTTACCAAATAGGGCTATCTTCTGTATACCCCACTACCTTGTCACAACACAACTGATTTGCTCAAACGCATTAAGAAGGAAAGAAATTCCAATAACTTTTAAGAAGGCACACCTTTTAATTGAAATGCATTCCAGGTGACTACCTCATGAAGCTGGTTGAGAGAATGCCAAGAGTGTGCAAAGCTGTCATCAAGGCAAAGGGTGGCTATTTGAAGAATCTCAAATATAAAATATATTTTTATTTGTTTAACACTTTTTTGATTACTACATGATTCCATATGTGTTATTTCATAGTTTTGATGTCTTCACTATTATTCTACAATGTAAAAAAATAGTTTAAAAAAAGAAAAACCCTTGAATGAGTAGGGACGCGTATTCAATATGTCTGATGAGACTTCAGCTGCTCTGCTCTGCTCCTCGCAACCTGAGGCCTCGACAGGATACACCTCTCACTTCTCTGAACTACAGAGAAGGAGAGAGAGGGAGGGGAGGGAGGAGGGAGGAGGGCGAGAGAGTGAGAAGAAGAGAGATAATGGAAATCAGAGTAGAAAAAAAGTATTCCACACAGTGTAACTTAGAACACTGAATCTGAATAATCTCCCAAGAGCTGTTCACTCACTCTCTATGAACATCTCTCCATCTCTCCTCGGGGAGGGAGGGAAGGAGGGAGAGAGGGAGGGACAGAGAATGGGCGGAGGAGAAGGAGGAAGAGAGGGAGGTAGAGTGGGAGGGAGAGGAAAGAGAGGAGAGGGAGAGGTTGTATCCCTGCTATCAACCCAGCAAGGAGACAATAAGGCACTCCTAAATTATGTATCTATTCTGTTATACACTCTGTATGATAAACAAGCCTCTCTCTCTCTCTCTCTCTCTCTCTCTCCTGTAGTGACTCCCCCTCTTCATATGGAGATGACAGCTACACACAACCATTTGTCATCAGAAACATGCTGGTTGTCCATTTGACTGCCTGGGTAGTAGAAAGAAAGAAAGAAAGAAAGAAAGAAAGAAAGAAAGAAAGAAAGAAAGAAAGAAAGAAAGAAAGAAAGAAAGAAAGAAAGAAAGAAAGAAAGAAAGAAAGAAAGAAAGAAAGAAAGAAAGAAAGAAAGAAAGAAAGAAAGAAAGAAAGAAAGAAAGAAAGAAAGAAAGAAAGAAGAAAGAAAGAAAGAAAGAAAGAAAGAAAGAAAGAAAGAAAGAAAGAAAGAAAGAAAGAAAGAAAGAAAGAAAGAAAGAAAGAAAGAAAGAAAGAAAGAAAGAAAGAAAGAAAGAAAGAAAGAAAGAAAGAAAGAAAGAAAGAAAGAAAGAAAGAAAGAAAGAAAGAAAGAAAGAAAGAAAGAAAGAAAGAAAGAAAGAAAGAAAGAAAGAAAGAAAGAAAGAAAGAAAGAAAGAAAGAAAGAAAGAAAGACAGGAGGGAGATAAACAGAGGAGAAGAGGGGACAAATCGCTGTGCTAAATGTTTGCTTCAGAATTCATAAAGCGCTTTGGTGTGTGAGGTGGAGCGTGATGGGTTTCCAGCCAGTAAGCGCACAAACACACAGGCATGTGTACACACACTCACACAATCGCTAAACACACACACAGGCATGCACGTACACACACAGACAGGCGATGTGGTGGATGCATCACCGCGTACGTTCCCAGCCTGGCTGGCTGCTGTGTCTCCTGCCTGCCCTCATTTAATTGCATGTTGCCAGGGTTACCGACATACCAGGGGAAAAGACAACAAATAAACTACAACAACAACACTAAAGCAATATAACTAAACATACAACTGGCCCCGTCTCCATCCTCTATAACTGACTAATATCCCATAATACAACTGGACCGTCTCCAACCTGTATAACAGACTAATATCCCATAATACAATTGGCCCGTCTCCATCCTGTATAACAGACTAATATCCCATAATACAACTGGCCCCGTCTCCATCCTGTATAACAGACTAATATCCCATAATACAACTGGCCCGTCTCCATCCTGTATAACAGACGAATATCCCATAATACAACTGGCCTCGTCTCCGTCCTGTATAACAGACTAATATCCCATAATGTAACTGGCTCTGTCTCCATCTCCATCCTGTATAACAGACTAATATCCCATAATACAACTGGCCCCATCTCCATCCTGTATAACAAACCTGGGTGGAGGTACTGAGGGATGTGACATCAGCAGCGATGGATGTTGAAGGCATGAGAGGGCTAGTTATCCTCTACCATCACTCATAGCAACAAGAGTCCCTGGAGACATGCTACACAGAACAGCAAACATAGATGGGGTTTTTCTGATTCGCAATTCATTGTCTCCAGTGATCAGGTCAACTATTTTGAGACACATTTACTAGTAATTAAGATCGATACGACTTACATAAACACACACACTCAGACACACACACACTCAGAAACACACACACATATACTAGTATTAAACCAAGCGGCAAAGCTACTTAGTCAAGGTCAAACTGGCAGCTCCAACTCAATTATCCACTAAGAGAGATATAATCAGAGAGAGACATAGGGATGGATGGAGTTATTAGTAAAATCAAATCAAATTTTATTTGTCACTTGCGCCGAATACAACAGGTAGCCCTGTAGACCTTTCCGTGAAATGCTTGCTTACAAGCCCTTAACCAACAATCCAGTTCAAGAAAGAGTTAAGAAAATATTTACTAAATAAACTAAAGTAAAACAAAAATAACAATAACGAGGCTATAGACTAGGCATCAGGATATATAATGAACAGAGTAGCAGCAGCTTGTATGTGAGTGGGTGTGTAGAGTCAGTATAAATGTATGTGCATATTATGTGTGAGTGAGATAATGATGGAGTGAGTGTTTGTTTGTGTGTGTGAGTGTGTATGGCCCTGTGAGTGTGCACAGAGACAGAGCAAATACTGAAATAAAAGGTCAATAAAGATACAAGGTTAACTCGGTCTGTGTAGTTATTTAGTTAGCTATTAATCTGTCGTATTGCTAGGGGATAGAAGCTGTTCAAGAGCCTGTTGGTGTCAGACTTGATGCACCGGTACCACCTGCCGTGCGGCAGCAGAGAAAATAGTCTATGGCTTGGGTGGTTGGGGTCTTGGATGATTTTTCACACCGCCTGGTATAGAGGTCCTGGATGGCAGGGAGCTCGGCCCCAGTAATGTACTGGGCTGTCCGCACAGCCCTCTGTAGCGCCATGCGATCGAGGGCGGTGCTATTGCTATATCAAGCAGTGATGCAGCCAGTCTATATGCTCTCAGTGGTACAGCTGTAGAACCTTTTCAGGATTTGAGGGCCCATGCCAAACTTTTTCAACCTCCTGAGGGGGAAGATGCACTGTTGCGCCTTCTTCACGACTGTGCGTGTGTGTTTGGACCATTTTAAGTTTATAATAATAATAATAATATGCCATTTAGCAGACGCTTTTATCCAAAGCGACTTACAGTCATGTGTGCATACATTTTTTGTGTATGGGTGGTGGGGATCGAGACACTACCTTGGCGTTAAAGCGCGTGCTCTAAGCTGAGCTACAGAGGACCACAGGGAGGTCTTTAGTGATTTGGACCACAATAAGGACCACAATAAGTCTTTAGTGATTTGGACACCGAGGAACTTAAAGCTGTTTACCTGCTCCACTGCCGCCCCGTCGATGTGGATGGGGGCGTGCTCGCCCCCCCCACCTCCCCGTTTCCTGTAGTCCACGATCAGCTCCTTGGTCTTGCTGACGTTAAGGGAGAGGTTGTTGCTACGGCACCACACTGTCAGGTCACTGACCTCCTCCCTGTAGGCTGACTCGTCGTCGCCTGTGATCAGACCTACCACCGTCGTGCTGTCAGCGAACTTGATAATGGTGTTGGAGTTGTGCGCGCGCGTGTGTGTGACCATCAGTGGGACAGGATTAGGCTGAGAGAAGAGAACACTCATCAGAACTTGGAAGCTACAGAGGAAAGACAACCAGACAACCAGCACCAAATCAAATTAAACTGACAACTCATTATGATTATTACACACACAATGATTATGGCCCAGTATGAAACAATTAGTTTATTTATATTTGCTCCTCTATAAGGATTGGAACAAGCAGATGTGGGGAGGTGGGAGGGGGTCATTCAAAGGAGGTCATTTCATTCCTGGGAGTAAGGTTCTGTATTTATTTTCTTAGTCATCCTTGTGTTCTTGAACGTAGCCCTGTTTCTTTGTGTTCTTGAACGTAGCCCTGTCTTTCATTTTTGTTCATTGATTTTACCTGTGTTAGTTACTCACCTGGTCTCATCAGCTCCTTATTTAGTCCAGTTCATTCTGTTTGTGCCTTGTGAGGTTTTGTTCGTTTTAACTCTACTAAGCCTTTTCCTAGCTTGTTTGTGAGAACCAGTTATAGCCTTCAGTCCTAGTTTTGATTCACCTGCCTGTTTGCCTACCTGTGTATGACCATTGCCTGTGACCACGATTCCTGCCTTCTGCGAAGGCATAATAAACACCTGCCGCGCTCTGCGCGTGAATCTACACCTTTTTCTCCCTGAGTATTCATTACACTGGGAGGGGGTCATTCCTGGTCATGTCTAGCCCAGGTTGTTACATGTCTGGGAAAACGTTCCTCAATCCAGGAATGGAATATGTCGCTTTAATCCTAGATATGATGAATGGTGAATGGGGAAGATTGAAATGCTGCTAGTGTTTAATTAAATGCTGTTTTCGTCAGCATGCTAGGCTAGCTAATGCTTTAGCAGCCCATTGGATTTCATGAAAATGCAACAACTAGCGTTGTGGTGAGTAACTACTGGAAGTGTTGTCAAATCCAGTGGGTTTCTTTAGCATTAGCTAGCCTAGCATGTTGACGAAAGAGGCAGTTTGACTCAACACTAGCAGTATTTCTAGTGAAGGGAAACCCAGGCTTTCTGAACCCTTTGGGGCTTTCACCAAATTGTGCCCAAAAAAAAAAAAGGTACTCTGAGCTTTTAACACAGTGAGTGACTTCTGTGAGTGACATTAGTGACATCTGCCTCCAGGTTCAATATATATATAATATTTTTTTACTGTGCATCGTTGGTATTATTTAGGATGCTGAAGACAAAACATTATCATTAACTCAATAAAATAAAAAATGTAACAACAATGAGAGAAAAAAAAATATCCTCTCTCCACCTCCATGTCCCAGACTTGGGGAATTCCTCTCTCTCTCTCTCTCTCTCTCTCTCTCTCTCTCTCTCTCTCTCTCTCTCTCTCTCTCTCTCTCTCTCTCTCTCTCTCTCTCTCTCTCTCTCTCTCTCTCTCTCTCTCTCTCTCTCTCTCTCTCTCTCTCTCTCTCTCTCTCTCTCTCTCTCTCTCTCTCTCTCTCTCTCTCTCTCTCTCTCTCTCTCTCTCTCTCTCTCTCTCTCTCTCTCTCTCTCTCTCTCTCTCTCTCTCTCTCTCTCTCTCTCTCTCTCTCTCTCTCTCTCTCTCTCTCTCTCTCTCTCTCTCTCTCTCTCTCTCTCTCTCTCTCTCTCTCTCTCTCTCTCTCTCTCTCTCTCTCTCTCTCTCTCTCTCTCTCTCTCTCTCTCTCTCTCTCTCTCTCTCTCTCTCTCTCTCTCTCTCTCTCTCTCTCTCTCTCTCTCTCTCTCTCTCTCTCTCTCTCTCTCTCTCTCTCTCTCTCTCTCTCTCTCTCTCTCTCTCTCTCTCTCTCTCTCTCTCTCTCTCTCTCTCTCTCTCTCTCTCTCTCTCTCTCTCTCTCTCTCTCTCTCTCTCTCTCTCTCTCTCTCTCTCTCTCTCTCTCTCTCTCTCTCTCTCTCTCTCTCTCTCTCTCTCTCTCTGCATGCTGGGAGTGTTTGGTGCGTGCTGGGAATTGTTTGAGTGAGTGCTAAGTGCTGTGTAGAGTTAGATATCCTGGGTTTTCCTTTTTCTTGGTGATATCCTTTTTTCTTCTATGCATGATTAAGATTATTATTTCTATTTTTTTGTTGTGGTAGAATTAAGTATATTGTTTTTCGTGTCGAAATTACCCTGATTTTGGTGGGGATGGCGGCCCGAATCGGGACGCCCGTCCCTGTCACTTCGACACGGCTTTAGGTGTGTTACTGAAGCTACTGTCACGGTGGAAGAGGTTCTGGTCGCCGTAGGAGAGAAGGTAGGATATGAGAATGTTGCTTATGCGTCACGGATGAATAAAGCGGTGGTGGTATTTCTTAAAGAAGAGCGCCTTGTTGATCGTATGGTTGAGCATGGCATACTTCTTAAAGGAATGTTTATTCAAGTTACGCCGCTTTTTTCTCCGTCAACAAGGGTAACGATTTCAAATGTACCGCCGTTCATTCCAAATGAGCTATTGGAGCGCGAGTTATTGCGCTTTGGGAAGTTGCAAGTTCAATTAAGGTTGTCCCATTGGGTTGCAAACACCCGGCGTTGAAACAGGTAATGTTCGTTTCGGCGACAGGTGTTTATGTTTTTGGACTCACCGGAGCAGACTTTGGAGTTATCGTTTAAAGTCAAGTATGACAATAGACTGTATATGGCTTATGCTAGTACGGGTAGTCAACGGTGTTTTGAGTGTGGGGATGTTGGTCATAAGCGACATGCTTGCCCGAAAAGGGAGAAGGCAGAGGGAGGGGCGCAGGTGGTCCTCGTAACGCCTGGGCCCACTGATGTAGGAAGAGGTGGGCTGACAGTGGTAGAACAGCCACACGCATCTGTTGCTGAGGAACAAGTTGTCCGTGTTGAGGGCACAGAGGTGCAACTTGTACCAGAGGGAAATGTTATGCAGCAGAAAAAAATGGTTGTAGAAGGTAAGGATGGATCTGAAGGGCCATTTCCTCAGACTGGTGAGGAGGTGCCCAGTACGAGTGCTGTGGTACAGGAGGGGGTACATGTGGAGCTAATCTCCCAGGTAGTGGAGGAGATGCCCACTAAAAGTAATGGGTTACAGGAGAGGGTTCATGTGGAGCTCATCTCCCAGGTAGTGGAGGAGATGCCCACTATGAGTGCTGGGGTACAGGGGGGGCTAGTCTCCCAGGTAGTGGAGGAGATGCCCACTATGAGTGCTGGGTTACAGGGGGGGCTAGTCTCCCAGGTAGTGGAGGAGATGCCCACTAAGAGTAATGGGGTTCAGGTGGGGCTAGTCTCCCAGGTAGTGGAGGAGATGCCCACTACGAGTAATGGGGTTCAGGTGGGGCTAGTCTCCCAGGTAGTGGAGGAGATGCCCACTACGAGTAATGGGGTTCAGGTGGGGCTAGTCTCCCAGGTAGTGGAGGAGATGCCTGGTACGAGTGATGGGGTGCAAGTGGGGGAGTGTTGAAAGGGATGTGGTAGAGGGGAGTCAGTGGTCTGTGGCCTCAGTTGAGGAGGATCAGGAGAAGGATATGGATATGGATATCTCTCTTGATACGGTATCAGCTGGTGAGGACTCAATTTACGATCTAGAGGAGGTAAAAGGGTTTCTGGATCAGACTTTTGGGAAATCTGTCAAATTGGCAGATTATTTTGATGTTGATAAGTTTGTGAGGTCAGCTGTGATGTTACAGAAGACGGTGGGGTTAGACCAGTTGAGTGAGAAGAAGCGGTTTCGCTTGAGGAAATTTGTTACTGCTGTTGCAGCAGCAAAGGGTGGTGGGAAACGTGGTCAGGTTAAGAGAAAATTTAAATAATGATGATGATTATGCCTCATAGGGTGTTCTATTCTCTTTGTCTGGTTTCTCTGTGGTATCTTCTGCTTTTCCTTTGTCTTTTCTATATGGAGGTACTAAGGGTAGGTTCTCTCAACATTAATGGAGGAAGGGACAGGAATAAGAGGGCTTGGGTATTAGAAGTAATAAAACAGAAAAGGCTTAATGTAGTTTTCCTACAGGAGACACATAGTGATGAGGAAAATGCGGCTGACTGGGGTATGTGGTGGGAGGGGCAGCATATACTCAGTCATGGTACTAATTTCAGTGCTGGGGTGGCAATCTTGTTTTCTTCAGGCTTAGGGGTGACTGTGGTATCTACAACAGAGATTGTCAAGGGTCGGGTTTTATTGGTCAAGGTGAATGTTATGGGGTTTTTGTTTGTTTTTTTGAATGTTTATGCTCCTAATGAGGGTACAGAGCGTATTGTTGTTTTTGATAAAATAAAGGAAACCTTAAGACAGTGTGACCAAGAGGGGTGTATGGTTTTAGGGGGGGACTGGAACTGTACAGTGGATTTTACTGTTGATCGCACCGCTGAAGAACCTCACCTGCGGTCAGCAATTTGTCTGTCTGGTCTATTAACTGAGTTTGAGCTTTCTGATGTGTGGAGAGTAAGGAATGCAAAAGTTAGGCAGTACACATGGCTAAAAGTTAATGAAGGTCATGTCAGTGCAGCAAGGTTAGACAGGTTGTATGTATCTGAGCAATACTGTAGTAGGGTTGGAAGGTGTGACATTACTCCTGTGGGTTTCTCTGATCACCATATTGTCACTGTTGATATTCACTTGTCCTGTCCACGAAGGTCATCATCTTATTGGTATTTTAATGTTAAATTGTTACATGATGTCATGTTTTGTGAAAGGTTTTGTTGTTTTGGGAAAAATGGAGGGTTACAAAAGGGAATTTTGAGTCCTTGAGACAATGGTGGGAGGTTGGGAAGGCCCAAATACGATTATTTTGTCAACAGTATACTGCTCTGTCTCGAATTGAAGTTAAAGAGACTATCAGGGCCCTTGAGCAGAACATTAAATCTATTGAATTGAAGTTGCTCACTCAGAATGACCCCGGACTAGTCATGAGCTTACAGGACAAGAAACATGAATTGAGGTCGTTTCTGCATGAAAGAGTGAAGGGTGCCTTGATTAGGTCTCGTTTCGCTTCCCTCAAGGATATGGATGCTCCTAGTGCTTTTTTTTTTTAACCTAGGACAGTCGACATTGCAACGTAAACAGATGGTCTGCCTTCGTCTCCCTGATGGGAAGGTGACCACGGACGACAGTGAAATGCGTCAACATGCCGTGGATTTCTATTCTGCCCTCTATAAGGCGGAGGATTGTGACTCTCTGTGTACTGAACAGTTGTTACACGGTCTTCCTCAATTGGGACCTGAGCAAAGAGTCGCATTGGACTCTGACATTACACTGCAAGAGCTGTCCACAGCAGTTATGCAGCTCTCAACAGGCCGAGCCCCTGGCATTGATGGTTTACCATCTGAGTTTTACAAGCACTTTTGGGGGGTCTATTGGGGAGGATTTTTATGAAGTGGTGTGTGAATCTTTTCATGAGGGCTCTCTTCCTGTATCTTGTCAACGTGCGGTACTTTCACTGTTGCCAAAAAAGGGGGGGATTTGGCTCTCATAAAAAATTGGAGACCTGTTGCTTTGCTGTGTGCAGAATATAAAATTGTTTCTAAATGTCTCTCAAACAGGTTGAAAGAGTATCTGGGATTGTTGGTCCACAAGGACCAGTCCTACTGTGTACCTGATCGCTCTATTGTTGACAACTTGTTTCTAATAAGAGATGTTTTGGACATTTGTAAACTGTCTGATGTAAATGTGGGTTTACTTTCTTTGGATCAGGAGAAGGCTTTTGATCGTGTGGACCACCAGTACTTGTTTA